>NW_015172327.1:0-3282 GCF_001447785.1 Gekko japonicus | reverse complement strand
CATCACTGCCATAAGCGTTGTGAAGAGTGTTTTAACTGGGGATCTGACACAACCATTACATATAGGTGGAGGAAGTTGGTTGCCAGGAAAGACTAATCAAGTCTAGATGCATAACTGAGTGATAAGTATAGCCGTGATTGGATTAAGGCCGCTGGTAATCCAACAGCGTTCCGTGCACCTTTGTGTTTAGTCATGCCGGCCACATGACCACGGAAACATCTTCAGACAGCGCTGGCTCTTCGGCTTTGAAACGGAGATGAGCACCGCAACCCTAGAGTCGGACTCGACTGGTTTTCGAGCAAGGGAACCTTTACCTT
This sequence comes from Gekko japonicus, assembly GCF_001447785.1. Classification (NCBI taxonomy): domain Eukaryota; kingdom Metazoa; phylum Chordata; class Lepidosauria; order Squamata; family Gekkonidae; genus Gekko; species Gekko japonicus. Next base: position 2,965 of record NW_015172327.1, on the reverse strand, counting down.
TACCTAATCCAATTTTAGCTATACTCATTGCTCACTTACCTATGCATCTGGATTCTAATTACCCCTTCCTGGCACCTAACACACCGCCACATGCAATGGTTGGCGGTCTGTTTCAATGTATCCGAGGAAGTGTGCATGCCCACGAAAGCTGCTTCCCAGGATTAAACTTTGTTGGTCTTACAGGAGCTGCTAGACTCAAACTTTGTTCAGAAGAAGAAGAACAAAAAGAAGAAGAAGAAGAAGAGGAGGAGGAGATTGGATTTATACCTCGTCCTTCACTCGGAGTCTCAGAGCGGCTTACCATCTCCTTTCCCTCCCCCTCCCCACAACAGACACCCTGTGGGGTAGGTGGGACTGAGAGAGCTCTTTCTAACACTGCCCTTTCAAGGACAGCTCTGAAAGAACTATGGCTTGCCCAAGGTCATCCAGCAGCTGCACGTGGAGGAGTGGGAAATCAAACTCGGTTCTCCCAGATTAGAGTCCCCGCGTTTAACCCCCCCAATCTCCCTGAGCTGAAATTCTCTGTACAAGGAGTTGCACAGACTACAGTCACTGGCAAAAATAAATATTCTGAGTCAGGGAGGAGGTGTAACTCGGTTTGGCTTCATCAGTTATTCATTGGGGGAAAGAAAGAAAACACACACATACACACACCATCACTGTTTTACTTTCGTCCCTCCCCTCCCACCCCCCTTCACAGCCCGAAGGAGAATGGAAGTGTGAATTATTAAGTGCGTTTGTGCAGCGGGGGAGAGAAAAAAGAGAGAGGGAAAGCTGGTGAGAAAGTCTGTCATGGACTCGGAATGGCAGGCAAAGCAAATATCCTGTCTACAACTATCAAAGCACAGAACTGATGGTGGGTAGGAGCTGTGGTTCAGGGAGGTGATGGGAAAGACCTTGACCTGAGACCCTGGCTCAGTGGCAGAGCATCTGCTTGGCATGCAGAAGGTCCCAGGTTCAATCCCCGGCATCTCCAGTTAAAAGGACCAGGCAGGAGGGGATGGGAAAGACCTTGACCTGAGACCCTGGCTCAGTGGTAGAGCATCTGCTTGGCATGCAGAAGGTCCCAGGTTCGATCCCCGGCATCTCCAGTTAAAAGGACCAGGCAGGAGGTGATGGGAAAGACCTTGACCTGGAGCCCTGGCTCAGTGGCAGAGAATCTGCTTGGCATGCAGAAGGTCCCAGGTTCGATCCCCGGCATCTCCAGTTAAAAGGACCAGGCAGGAGGTGATGGGAAAGACCTTGATCTGGAGCCCTGGCTCAGGGGCAGAGCCTCTGCTTGGCATGCAGAAGGTCCCAGGTTCGATCCCCGGCATCTCCAGTTAAAAGGACCAGGCAGGAGGTGATGGGAAAGACCTTGACCTGAGACCCTGGCTCAGTGGTAGAGCATCTGCTTGGCATGCAGAAGGTCCCAGGTTCAATCCCCAGCCATCTCCAGTTAGGGGGACTAGGGTATAGTGATGTGATTAAGAGAGTCCGGCAAAGCAAGCTGTGATGCAGCAGCAGCAGAACCGGAAGCAGGAGACGGCCATTTCTACTGCGTGCCTGAGGGAAGCCCTCCGGGGGCCTGATCTGGCCCCCGGGCCACATGTTTGACACCCCTGGTATATGCATTCACTGTAACATGTAAACACATGTAGGGCTGCCAGATCCAGGTTGGGAAACTCCTGGAGATATGGGGGTGGAGCCTGGGGAGGACAGGGACCTCAGTGGGATACAATTCCACAGAGCCCACCCACCAAAGCACCCATTTCCTCCAGGGGAAACTGATCTCTGTCGTCTGGAGATGAGCTGTGTTTCCTTGCAGCTTTTTGCATATGCTGAAAAGCTGCATCTGAGGATCAGAGATGCTCAACAGCAGCATGCAATAACAGCATAAAAGGAAGACTGTGTCAGCTGGAGGAGAAATTAGCATAAATTGGAGTCCTCACTTTGCACATAGAAAAATTATTCTTCTTCTGCTTGGGGCTCTCTGGATCCAAGTCATTGCAACATACCAGGAAAGCTTAGCCTGACTGGAGCTTAAAACACGTAGACCTTGGTCAAGGATCAAGAAGATGTGGGGGAAATCGGGGGGAGATGCAGGTCAAAATGCTGCCATGCAGCAAGTAGTGGGAAATTGAGCAGTACATCTGGGGGAAACGAGAGACCAAGGGCACAACTGCTTTTGCAGAATCAGCCCACTATTTTAGACACAGAGAGCTTTTTGCCTTGATAACCCTATGGGGTTTCCATCAGGTGGCTGTAACTTGATGGCACTTTACACACATACACATAGTATAGTGTACTAATTTACCCCGTGATACCCACATTTCCCTAGTGATACATACATTTTTAAAAATCCATGACATTGGATAAGTATGGTATTAATAAGCACTATCTGATTTATTGATGCTATTTTTGGCAAAGGAATTAGGTTTTCTTGGTACATACATTTTTAGGCCAGAGATACCACAGTGTGTGCGAAAGTGAGCTTTTGGGGCAGAATGGGGATTCGAACTTGGGCCTCCCAGATCCTAGCCGGACACTTTACATGCCACACCACGACAAGCACGTTCCTTTGAAACATGAGACGGAACATTCTCTGTGTCTTGCCCCGGGCTGTCTCTTTAAGCAAATTTATCACAGGAAAGGGAGGGATAACAATTTGGCCCTGGGACTGTCTGTTGTCATTGGGGCAAAACAGGGTGTTGCGGCTCAAAATCGACTTTTTGTCGTGTTTCTTGAGAGTTTGGAGTCTGGAAGAGGCTAAAGGGATCCGTAGGCCACAGGGCCGAAGTTCAAGGTCTCCTGACCCCGTGAAAGAAAACCCGGGGTTAATCACTGGACAGGGAGGAATCAGGAGTGTTGCGTTTCAAGGCGAGGAGCAGCGAGAGACGTGTGTTTTTGGAAAGGCCTGTGAGGAAAAATACCCCCCCCTCGTTTTTTCTGGCTCACACAGAGTCGTAGGCCGGACTTGGTTGTT
>NW_015172326.1:1757-3241 GCF_001447785.1 Gekko japonicus | reverse complement strand
CATTCAGCTATTATTTATAAGGGAGATTTACAGGGTCAAGCATTAGCAATCTGAGACAAGGTTGTCATGTTGCTTTTGACACTGTTGACCACATCATTTTGCTGAAGCACTCGGAAGGAGATATAGGGGATTAAGGGTTCTGCCTTGGACTAGTTTAAATCATTCTTTATGGGCAGGACCCCAAAAGTTGCTATTGAAGGCCAACTGTCATCAGTGTGGGCCTTGCCTTGTGGGGTTCCTCAGGGCTCAATCTTATTCCCTATGGTATTCAATGTCCATGTAAAGCACTTAGGAGAAATAATTCATAGATTTGGAATAGCTGTTATCAATATAACAAAGTATGAGTCCAGTGGCACCTTTAAGACCAACAAAGTTACTTCTGGGTATAAGCTTCCGTGCGCATGCACGCTTCTTCAGATACATTGAAACAGTTTTCTTCAAGCCTTACATGTAGGTAGAAAGAGGGTTAGGGGGGGTTAGTTGCCGGGAAGGGCTAGTTAGAGTCAAGATGCATAAGTAACTGAGCAATGAGTATAGCTGAGATTGGATTAAAGCCACTGGACTCAAACTTTGTTCTATTGCTTCAGACAAACATGGCTACCCACCTGAAATATTATCAATATGCTGATGACACCAGGCTCTATATTTCTTTATCCAAGGTAATGCTGCAGAGACCCAGAACCAGTGTCTTATTGCTGTAGTTAAATGGTTATGGGTGACCAAGTTGAAACAGAATCTCAACAAGACAGAGGTAATGCTGGTTGGGAAGCCTGAGGTCCTGAAAGACACTGTACTCCCCATCACTGTTGGCATCCAGATGAGGTTCACTGAGTATGTCAAGAGCCTAAATCCTCCCAGCATGTGGGGCCTTGCAGTGAGGATACACAACTCCTGTTCTTTATAAAGTTTATATTTCCAGTACCTGGAATTACATTTTTTTACACACACGGTCCAGCCTGACAAAGTGACATTTATGTCAAACCCGGCCCCACTGTGGTTCCTTCCTTCCCCAAGCCCTGCTCTAACCAGGCTCCACCCCAGGTCTCCAGGAACTTTCCAGCCTGGAGTTGGCAACCCTAAATTTACATGATTATGTTTGCAAGTAAAATTTATGCAGAAAATGGGTGTTGTAAAGCAGAAGCCAAGCCTATTACCATGGGTGCATTTTTCCAACAGTTTTACAGAGCAATCCTAAACAGACTAATACCCTTCTAAATCCATTGAAGTGAATAGGATTATAAGTATGCAACTCTGTTTATGACTGCCCTGGTAATCACCAAAATAGCTGCCAGCTCACCTCCTATAGCAACTCGACAGTGTGAACTTACCCTTAGTCCAAATAAATGTGCTCTGTACCAGGGTACCAAATGTCCATACATAATCCAGTTGTGACAAATGGAATTTAAACAACAGTAAGGGCAAATTTACTTATTTTCAAGTATTCTTCCCAAGATGAATCAAAGCAATCAACTCATAAGCCTTCC
>NW_015172326.1:0-1498 GCF_001447785.1 Gekko japonicus | reverse complement strand
ATGTTTGTGTGTCCAGCTGAACAGAGAACATAAATTGCATGCATGGTTCCCTTTGATAATCCAACAAAGGAAGATGTATCCCTGTGACAATACAAATTATACAATGCACATATAGTCTTCAGAGTGTCCACATAGAAGTTCAGTAATCTTTACAACAGCCCCTTTAAGATAAATCTCTACAGTTAGTTCCATACTGCAGACAAGACTGAACAGAACTTCACTTGTGTCAGGGCTTCCCAAAGTTCAGTCAGCAACATACTATGCACTTGTTATTTAAATCTACATAAATGACAGCAGGAGGCTGGGGGGGGGGCAACAAAATTTCTGTTGCACCAATGCCATGATATCAGTTCTAGCAAGAACCCAGGGATGTTATCACCGCATTGCTGTGACATTCTAGCATTCACTCCCCCCCCCCTTTTCCTCACACAACTGCATAAAGCATCAGCGGGAGCTAAAGATGCCAGTTTTGGGTTGGGAAATACCTGGAGATTTTAGAGGTGGAGCTTGGGAAGGGACCTCAGTGGAGTTCAATGCCCCACATTCTACCTGCCAAAGGTGGGAACTTCTCTTTTAGAACTGATTCCTGAAGGGATTTTATTAGCACATTATGCTTAGGTCCTTCTTGATGCAAATCTTCGTACTATAGACAGGGAGAATCTGTCCTTACAGACACCCTGCAACAGTCTTCTTTAATCCTTATTCAACTACTATGGGCAGACCATAGTTCAGCAGTAGATTTATACTTTGCATAAATCCAGATTTAATCTCTAGCACTGTCCATTAAAAAAAATCTCAGATTGCAAGACTCATATAGGGCTGCCAGGTCCCCCCAGTCACCAGCAGGGGATGGAGAGTAGGTAGGGTTGCCAAGTGTGACGTACCCTTTTAGCGGGGGAGTCCTGGACCCATTCCTGGAGACCTTTGGTGTGCGCGCTTTGTGCGCATGCCACAATAACGCCACCCGGAAGTGACATCATCATGTCAGGCACATTGGGGGCGAGGCCACTATGATTTGAGGGGAAACTATAGAGTTTTCCTTCGAATGATAGAGCGTCCCCCCGCAACATGCCCAGCGTGATGGCATCACATCCAGGTAACATCATCGCACTGGGCACATCTCGGTGATACCGGCATTTTGTGGGTGGGGCCAGCGGGTAATGGGCCAAACAAGCAGGGGTTTCCCCATCCCCCAGGGGGGACCTGGCAACCCTAGGAGTAGGGATTCTAGCTCCAAGTAGGGAAACTCCTGGAGATTTGGGAGTGGAGCCTGGGGACCCTCGAGGGATACAATTAAGGTTGCCAGGTCCATCCTGGCAACCAGCAGGGGATGGAGGAGGATTTACCAGGAGAAATAGGAAGGCCAGGCCATGTTGCTGGCATCATACAGGAAGTGTTGTCATCACAATGCTATACTCTGTTATTTGGGCAAAAACTCTGTGGTAAAAACTGCTTCTACGATAGAGTTCTTGCCCAAATACCAGAGCGCTACCTGAAT
>NW_015172325.1:0-3261 GCF_001447785.1 Gekko japonicus | reverse complement strand
CTCCCAGATTTGAGTCTGCACTCCTAACCTGGCTCTCTAGGCTGAGAGTCTGTGTGACAGGCCCCTAGGTCACGCACAGCAAGCTCCCATGGTAGAGTGAGGTTCTGAACCTGGGATTCTCAGATCCTGGTTTGACACCCTAACCACTCTACCACCCTGATTGTAGTTCAGGTTTCCTAAAATCCACCTCTAAGGAACTGCCCCAATACCCACAGATAGTAACCACAGCTGAGGTTCTCCACTGCTGCTTTCTGATTGTGTATCACTTTCCCGTAAACGCTTATAAACTCTGAGCCGTCCTGCTTCCTCTAACTCCTGCCAGGGGTGTGCTGCCTTGGCATTCCGCAGGCCATACACCTGCCCTCCAACATCTCTGCTGAGACAGCGGTGCCAGGAGAACTGGGCTTGACAAACACTGATGGCTATTGTTGCCTAGCCAGAGAAGAAATGCACTTTGGACCGTGTGACGAACCCAACTGCGATTTCATAAAAGGTTTGCTCCATGATTGTTTGTGTGTGTGTCCGCGCGCCCACGCACTCCTGAAACCTGCTATGTATATGAAAATAAAGACGGAAAATAGCATTAAGGTTTGTGAGTACATTACACTGCGTTCCCTTGTTGCTTTCCAAGGGCTTCACTGTCTTTATGGCTTACTTGTAGGTGCCTGCAAGTCTGCCTAGGACAGTCGATAACCCAAAATTCTGCTTCCAACATGGGACAGCCTTTTGCAACTCACAAGATCAGGGAGCGGTGGCGCAGGCAGTAAAATGCCTGCAAGTAAAACTATCTCCGAACAGCCTTAATAGCTGTTCGAGTCCCACCGCGGCCGGGGTGAGCTCCCGGCCCTTATCCTAGATCCCGTCCACCCAGCGGCTTGAAAGCCTTAAGGGCAATTAAACAAATGGGTACCCACTCCTTAAGAGTAGGGGGGCACCCTACCCTACCTCCAATATTGGAGGGCAGCGGCGGCGGCTGGACGATGCGGTGAATCGATGAGCGGCGAGCCGGCAGAAAGAACATGGTGACAGATTGGCGGCAGACAGCAGGCGACTTGGGAGGCGACTGGAGGCGGCGTGGAGGTGCGGTGACGTAAGCACGGTCGGAGCCTCCGGGACAGAGACCAGTTGCGACCTCATCGTGCAGCCGCGCGCCATAAAAGGACCATCCCAGGAAGCCAAGCCGAAGAGACGGAAAAAGACCTCCGCCAAAGGACACTACCGCCTGGTCCTAGCAAGACCCCGCCACAGAAAGACCTACGCTGCGTAGGTGCCTGGTAAGGCATCCATCTCCCCTGATATGTATGTGGCCCTAGTTAGACGATTAAATGTATATGTGTAAACCGCTCCAAGCCTCCGGGAAGGAGCAGTATAGAAATGTAATGTAATAAATAAATAAATAGACCTTTTTGTCCCCCCCCCCCCCAGCACCTTGTATTCATGGACATACTGCTTCTTTACTCGGTTTAGAGGGATATATTGCTCCTTTACTTAATCTCACTATCATGGCAAAACACACAAGAATTATTATCTCTTAAAGACATTTTAAGACATTTTACCTTTTAAAGACATTTTAGGCCTCCTTTCCACCCTAAGGCGACATATGTGAAAACATCTGAACATGAAAACAGCATTTATTATATAGAATAATTCACTAAAAGCATATAAAGACACAACACCCAAACTAGAGCCACCAGCTAACTGAAGACAAGGACAGAGGGAGACACTGGATTAAAAGGAATTTTAAGTCAGTTAAAACACACACACACACAATTTTTTCTGTGCACCACCAAGATCGCTTAGATATTGAATCAAGAGCATCAAACTGCAGGAGGCTCAGTTCATTGACGGCTCTTCCTGTTTAGGAAAAATATTTCTGGCCAGTTGTAAGACACCAGTTTGAACTTGGTGTAGCAGTTATGAGCGCAGACTCTCATCTGGGAGAACCGGGTTTGATTCCCCACCCCTCCACATGCAGTTGCTGGTGTGACCTTGGGTCAGTCACAAGTTCTTTCAGAGCTGTTCTCTCAGGAGCAGTTCTCAAAAGAGCTCTCTCAGCCCCACCTGCCTCATAGGGTGTCTGTCGTGGGGAGGGGAAGGAAAAGGAGATCATAAGCCACTCTGAGACTCCTTCACGTAGTGAAAGGCAGGGTATAAATCCAATTCCTTCTTCTAATACTAGGATCCAGGCAGGGCTACGCCCTCAAAATCTCCAGGGATTTCCCAACACAAAGCTGGCAACCCTAGGCCTAGACCCAGGCAAAGTTCCCTCTAAGCTGTGGAGTCTTGTGAGCAAAAATTCTACTTTGTGAGCTGCTGGCATTAAAGCTGCGAGCGAGCGATTGGGCTGCTGCATAAATTAGTTTGCTCTGGAGCCCTCCTTCCCAGGCTAAGGCAAAAATGTGTGAGCCGGAGGCTAAAAAACTGTGAGCTGGCTCATGCTAACTCAGCTTAGAGGGATCACTGGTTGCCACCCTCCAGGTGGGCCCTGAAGATCCCCCAGAATTATAGATCCACTCCAGACTACAGAGATCAGTTCCCCTGGAGAAAACGGATGTTTTGGAGGGTGGACTCCTTGGTATTCTGCCCCGCTGAGGTCCCTCTTCCCCCCAAATCCTGACCTGGCCAGACTTTGCCCCGAAGATCTCCAGCAATTTCCTGTCCCTGATCTGGCAACCCCAACAACCATCGACAAACCTCCAGGGAAGAATATCAGAGAGAGAGCAAAATGGTAAAAAGAAGACACAAGCATTTTTATGTTGGAGGGGGGGCAACGGCAAACAGATACCTTATTTCAAGTTTTCTAAGTCGTAAGACTTTAAACAAGGAGGGAAGGAAGATCTGAAGGCAAATGCAGACGACTAAATGCCTCTCTTTGCCCATCTCTGTAATTCTGCACTTTGGCGGCATACATCTTCATCACATAAATCTTTATCACTTAATTTGTTGTTGATCGTTATTGTCAAAACAAAAGAGGGGGGGGACCAAAAGAAAAATAATCATGCTCACACCCATGACTCGTACATTTATGTTTGACCTCATGGGAATTTTCTATTGCCAGTTTCATCTGCATTGACTTGCCACTGACATATGAGCGCTCTCTGGTTCTTGCAAAAGCTGAGCTGTGGTTTGTCAATCCCAACTTGACCTAGTTTTCATCGCATGCAATAATTTGCAAAAATGCATCTGGCAAAAAAAAAGTTTATATTTGATTTTATGAATTTCTAAAAATATGATGTTGTACCCAGGGGTCATTTCGTAGAA
>NW_015172324.1:2348-3286 GCF_001447785.1 Gekko japonicus | reverse complement strand
TCCACCACTGCCCACACCCCTAGTGCTGAGCAACTGCCTGGACATTTCACAGCTCAGGGGCCACCAAAGAAAAGGCCTCGCCGCCTCTGATCCTCATCCACCCTTCCTTCAGAAGGGCAGAGCCGGGTCTCTCAGATGCTGGCCGATTTATTCATCCATTGATACTGCAACAGCAACCCCCACCCCCTTCATGCAAATTCTCTATTGTCGAGGCTCTTGTTTTTTCTATCGGACGTCTCTCAAACAACCACCATAATTGACGGTATTCAGAAATGAGTATCCAGTTTTAGCTGCTGCAACACTTCGACATTTCCCTTCCCATTTGGTCTCCCATTTCAAGCTCCAAATTTGTAAGGGTTTTCTTTTTTAAAAATCTCCTTAAAATACGTTTTTTTAAAAACAAAAAATGGTAAGTGTATGTTTCACTCTTGTTAGAATAATGGTTTTTTTTTCCCTCTTGTTGGAATAATGGCTTGAAACCCCCCCCCCCCCGAGGTTTTTTTAAAAATCCTCCATGGGTTAAAATACTAATTCTTACTCTTCTCTGATATCCACCAGAATTGCTTCAGGCAATTGTTTAAAAAGGATGGCTTCTAAATATAGCAGTCCTCAGAAGCCTGAAGTATTCCCAGGATCAAAACGTGCCCATATAACCTACTCCAAAAGGGGAGCAGTGCTTGGCTCTTGAAAAAAGAAAAGAAAAACACCACACAGACGCACCAAACAGTCCTGTATACATTTACAATTCAGGGTTGCCATGGACGCTCTGGGCGTGGGAAGAAGAAGAAGAAGAAGAAGAAGAAGAAGAAGAAGAAGAATGGACGCTCTGGGAGTGGGAAGAAGAAGAAGAAGAAGAAGAAGAAGAAGAAGAAGAAGAAGAAGAAGAAGAAGAAGAAGAAGAAGAAGAAGAAGAAGAAGAAGAAGAAGAAGAAGAAGAA
>NW_015172324.1:0-1255 GCF_001447785.1 Gekko japonicus | reverse complement strand
GGCGGCCGGAACTGTTGGGGGCGGGGTGTGTGGTCTTATGACACACTTCCGGTGATGTCAGGGGGTGTGGCCTTACGACTCACTTCCGGTGATGTCAGGGGGTGTGGCCTATGCTAATGAGTTATGCTAATGAGTTCCCCTAGCTCTTTTTCTACGAAACGACCCCTGCTGAATACACATGTATATTGCCAAAAATCCAGAAAACAACAGCTCGCAAGTCCACACACACTCTTCAGGGAAAAGTTATGCTTTATTAGAATACAAGTCTGTTGCCAAATGGTACAGGTACATTTGTTAGGAATAACGGTTAGGGCTGAGGTATCAGTGCATATACTCTGATGCTGCAGTTGGCTAAGCAAATGAAATCCAAGCGCGTGGGGGGGAATTCTCCCGGTAGGATATTACATCATGAACGGGAGACTCTCCTTGCCCCATGAGAGCAGAAATATTCACACCGGCAGTGGAATGCAAGCCCTCCCTCCTCCTCAAGGTTACACAGATAGCACAGTCTGGCAGAGCCAGTTCGCCCGGTCTCATGAGCGCCTCCCGATAGTTATTCACAGCAGTTAAGCAAAGCAAGCAAGCAAGCAATCATGCGCACATGCGCTATAGTCAGGGATGAACGAAAACAATGAAAGCATGGCAGCTAGCTGACAACGACTGCATTTCCCTTTTCGTCAGATTATAACAAGCCATCCCACAGCTGAAAGCATTAAATATATTGTCAGGCCCAATAAGAGTTGCCTGGCAACCAATGGGAGGGGCCACGGGGGCACACATCAGTGGCTGTGGTGTCTTGTCCCTGTAAAAAAATGGATATTACATTGGTAACTCTAGGAATTACCAGAAACTCTATGGTTTTACCGTAGAATTTCTGGCAATTCCTAGAGTTACCCTATGTCGCATTCTGGGTTTTTTTTTTTTACCAGAAGTGACATGGCACCATATATGACACTGTAGGTTTTTTACAATTTTTCTCCCGTTGCCTCTCAGAGTGGTATCAGGCAATGGGGGCAGGGAATCCCACACCCCCACTGAGGGAATGTGACACCTAGGCCCAAACAACTAAGACTGGGGGGGTGTTAAGTGGAGTCAAGCCACTTCCAATTTATGGCAAAACTATGAATTAAGGACCTCCAAAACATCCTATCGTTCACAACATTGCTCAGGTCTTGCAAACTGAAGCCCACGGCTTCCTTTATTGAGTTCATGGAATTCATGAATGGCAGAGCTGGAAGGGGCCATGCAGGCCATC
>NW_015172323.1:721-3371 GCF_001447785.1 Gekko japonicus | reverse complement strand
CCCCCCCCGCCGGTCATGCATTCCTCCACTGAGAGCCACTTACTGGTTGGAAAGTTCGGTCTCTGTGATAATAATCTCTTTGACGTGCCAGTAGATCTCCACTTTGGTGCTCGATTTTGATTTCTTTCCATCTTTTGGGCAGTGACCGACGCAGATGGCTGCAATGTCGCCAACATTCTTAGAAGAAAACTGGAATTCGTCTTTTGCTCCTCTGCGGGGACAACCCCCCCCCAAAAAAAAAATTAATAGCTTTTATGAATATGGCCCTGACCTACAATCACTAGTGATGTGAAGGTGTGAATTGATTTTTATGAGGTTGTAAAATGTGCACCAAAAAGATCACATTTATTCATTTATTTAATTTGATTTCTATCCCGCCCTCCCCGTGAACGGGCTCAGGGCGGGTGACAAGGTCACACTAAACCGTGACAACAATAACATGTAAGATCATAGCTCACATGGCATCTATGTATAGGTGATCAGATTTAGTACTGACTTAGTTTGTTATGACTGTTGATGTATGTTGTAAAAATCTGTACTGATGACTAACTGGTTGGTTTGTAATTTTGGAATTTCAGGACAGGCGTATACTGTTTTGCAGTTATATTTCTTGATATGTTATACTTCCTCTTAATAAACATTTTAAAAATTGGAAAAAAACCAACAACATTTTAAAAGGAAGATAAGAACAACAATCAGCGCAAAAGCCTCATTAGCTATGATCAGTTTAGGCTGATAAGAAGCCAGTGATTTCAGTAGGGGAGGCCAGAGATGGAGTAGGGGAGGCAAGTGATGCTCTGTCTTCTTGGTGCTTGGGGAGGGAGGTCAACAGTGGGAGGGCTTCTAATGTCCTGGCCCCACTGCTGGACCTCCTGATGGCACCTGGTATTTCTGGCCACTGTGTGACACAGAGTGTTGGACAGGATGGGCCATTGGCCTGATCCAACATTGGCTTCTCTTAGGTTCTTATGTATTCCTTCATAGACCTATCCTCCTCCACGAATGTCTGTTCATCCTCCTTTAAAACCAGCTAAACTCATGGCCCTCGCTATCTCCTGTGGCAGGGAGTTCCACAGGCAAACAGTAACCCTGTCTTTCCGCTTCTCTCTTCCAGGAGGTTGCCGTGTATGCACCTCTTCCACCAAGTGTGCGTGGACCAGTGGCTAGCTACCAGCAAGAAATGCCCCATCTGCTGCGTGGACATTGAAACCCATTGGACTGGGTGGGCCTTTGGCCTGATCCAACATTGGCGTCTCTTAAGTTCTTAGGTTCTTATGGTTTGGATGTCTGCCGCCTCAGCTGAAAGCCCGCCGGAACAGCTCTGTTTTACAGGCCCTGTGGAAATGAAGAAGATCCTGCAGGGCCCTGATCTCAGGCGGGAGCTTGTTCCACCAGGTTGGGGCTGGGGCAGAGAAAGCCCTGGCCTTGGTTGAGGCTAGCTGGACATCCTTGGGGCTGGGGACAACCAGTAGGCGTTGGTCAGTTGACCACAATGCTCTGCAGGGGGAAACATTGGAAACTGTTTAGCACAAAAAGCTAGATAGACAGATGGAGGATAGGTGGATAGGTAGATAGGTAGATTTCCCCCCCTGTCATGTCACAGCTGTCTTACGGTGACCCCATAGGGCAGGAGTCTCCAAACGTTTTGAAGAAGAAGAAGAAGAAGAAGAAGAAGAAGAAGAAAAAGAAGAAGGTCCTCTTTTGGGGTTGGAATATTCCTTGTTAGCAGCAATAATCACAGCTTAAATAGAGACAAAGAAGAGATTGGATTTATACCCCACCCTTCACTACCCGAAGGAGTCTCAGAGTGCCTTACAATCTCTTTTCCCTTCCCCTCCTCACAACAGACAACCTGCGAGGTAGGTGGGGCTGAGAGAGCTCTCTTGAAGACTGCTTGTGAGATAACAGCTCTGAAAGAACTTGTAACCGACCGAGGGTCACGCCAGCAGCTGCATGTGGAGGAGTGGGGAATCAAACCCGGTTCTTCCAGATTAGAGTCCGTGCTCCTAACCACTGCACCAAACTGGCTCCTGCGGGCACCTTTGGAATTCTGACATCGGATGGTGGCAGCAACCACAAAATGGGTGCCTCAAAATGGCATTCACAGGGAGCAAAGCCGACCACAAAATGGCTGCCATAGCTTACCTTCAATCACACAGTGAAGATCATTGTGCTGGGGTGGAAACTGCTGCCAAAGCGGTGTTTTTAAAAATCCGAGCAGGCAATGAAATCTCCAAAGGCCAATCAGAAGCCTTGTTGCCTACCTGGCCCCACCAACTTTCTAAAAACACTTGGTGGGGGCCAGGAAAGGTGTCTACTGACACCGTGATGGCCACTGGCACTACACTGAGGACTCGGCCATAGGGTTTTCAAGGCAGGAGACAGAGATGGTTTGCTACTTCCTGCCTCTGCATGGCAACCCTGGACTTCCTTGGTGGTCTCCCATCCGAGTATTAACCAGGGCCGACCCTGCTTAGATTCCTAGATAGACAGAAGATAGATAAGAAATGATAGATAGGTTGATAGATAAAAATAGTAGATAAAAGATGAAGGATAGATAAAAATGAATAAAAGGTAAATAGATAAGAGAGAGAGAGAGAGAGAGAGAGAGAGAGAGAGAGAGAGAGAGAGAGAGAGAGAGAGAGAGGTG
>NW_015172323.1:0-437 GCF_001447785.1 Gekko japonicus | reverse complement strand
GATAGATAGATAGATAGATAGATAGATAGATAGATAGATAGATAGATGATGATGATGATAGATAGATAGATAGATAGATAGATGATAGATGATGATAGATAGATGATAGATGATAGATAGATAGATAGATAGATAGATAGATAGATGATAGATAGATGATGATGATGATAGATAGATAGATAGATAGATAGATAGATGATAGATGATGATAGATAGATAGATAGATGATAGATAGATAGATAGATAGATAGATAGATAGATAGATAGATAGATAGAATCATATAATGTTAGAGCTGGAAGGGACGTTGGCGGTCATCTAGTCCAACCTCCTGCACTCTGCAGGAGTGTAGCCAAAAGATAGCCCTACATAGGGTTGCCAAGTTCTTTTTTAGCCGTAGCGGGGGACTCCCGGGCACCATAGAGTTTTCCCTCGGATG
>NW_015172322.1:2260-3430 GCF_001447785.1 Gekko japonicus | reverse complement strand
CCTTTACTTAACCACTACACCAAACAGGAAACAATAATAATAATAGAATGGGCTGGTAACCAGCGGGAGATGGGTGAGGCAGGGACTTACGGGGGTGGTGGTGGTGGTGATCAGCATCTCTGCTGCAATGATGTCACTTCCGGTGCGACCAAGAAGTGATGCCATCATGTCAGCGGCGATGCTCTAGCCTTTGCCCCACTCTCTGTCATGCCGGCCACATGACCATGGAAATGTCTTCGGACAGCGCTGGCTCTTCGGCTTTGAAACGGAGATGAGCACCGCAACCCTAGAGTCGGATTCGACTGGCTTTCGAGCAAGGGAAACCTTTACCTTTACTACAATTTAACCACAGGATTTTGGGTGAACGCTGGCACGTCACACAACACGAGGGAGTTACTTCCGGGTCATGCCAGAAGGGATATCATTTCCCCAGGGGATCCCCCCCCCGCCCCCCCCCCAGTTACTGGGGAATTTCCTCCCACCACTCAGCTGAGCAGCAATGGACCACAGCAGTGGTGGCAGGAAGATTCCCGCTACACGGTGGGAGACCCAGGAACCCCAATTTGTGGCACCCCAATCTGTGAGCACCCCAATCTGAACCCCCCCACACTTCTACCCATCCACACTGACAACGGCATGCCCAGAGGTGATTTCGGGGGGGATCGCGGGGGATCGCAGTTCCCCCGGGTGAGGTACAGGAGGGCAGGGCACATGACGAAGCCCCGCCCCCTGCTTCCGGCCGCCCCACTTCCGGCCCTCATTCAGCCAGGAGGAGGCAGGAGAAGAGGGAGGGTAAGTTGCTTCCTCCCTGCCTCTCCCCATCCCTGCCTGCCTGGGGCCAGGGAGGGCCTTCGCGGGGCTTCCTTGCACTCCCGCCGGCCGGGACTGTTGGGGGCGGGGTGTGTGGCCTTATGACACACTTCCGGTGATGTCAGGGTGTGTGGCCTTATGACACACTTCTGGTGATGTCAGGGGGTGTGGCATATGCTAATGAGTTATGCTAATGAGTCCCCCTAGCTCTTTTTCTACGAAACGACCCCTGGGCATGCCAGACGAGTCGTTCAATTTGCCAGGCTCGTTAACCTGATTAAAAGGATCATTTACCCAGGATGAGCCCAACCATGGAGCTCAAGTAGCCGGTGCCGCTCCCCAGGTTCAAGAAGGAAAGCC
>NW_015172322.1:0-1577 GCF_001447785.1 Gekko japonicus | reverse complement strand
AGCAGGACTGCACAGAGTCACTTCAAAAATGCCTTCCAACGATAGACATGGGGAGCTTCGTGCTCACAGACCAAACCGGGCAGAGTATCCTGTTTCTTGATGTTTCCAGCATGGCCATTCTTATTTGCTTCTGGTCTAACGCCAATGCGGGTTTTGGAACTGGGGGGGGGAGGGGTCCTCGCAATCGGGGTTTCCCAACCTTTTTAATATGGTGACCTACGAGTCCGAATTGACTTGGCAGGGCGACCCATCCGGGGTTGGGCCATGGGTTTTTAGTGCCATGGGCAAGCCATGACCTTGTCCCCCATCTATGCCAGCATTCTGTTTTCTACAGTGCCTAAGCAGATGTTTTTGAGAAACCAACAAGCATCACATAACGGGAACAGCTGCCCTAAATCCCAAGCAAGTGTGAGTTCTCCTCCTTGTGTGTCAGCTGGCCAGAGCTGGAGATTGAGGAGGTGAGCTTGGGGGGCACAGGGTTGAAGAGATGTGCAAAGATAGCAGATGGCGGTGAACGGGTTGTCAGCAAGGGGCTCTATGCAGTATATCTCCCACAACAGAAGAAGAAGAGAGATTGGATTTATACCCTGCCCTTCACTACCCAAAGGAGTCTCAAAGCGGCTTACAATCTCCTTCCCTTCCCCACAAGAGCTCTTTCAGGGACTGCTCTTGAGAGAACAACTCTGAGAGAACTTGTGACTGACCCAAGGTCACACTAGCAGCTGCATGTGGAGAAGTGGGAAATGAAACACGGTTCTCCAAGATTAGGGTCCGCGCTTTTGACCACTACACCAAACTGGTTAAGTGCATGCACAGAAAAAGCTTTTATGGGGGTATTTTTTTTTTGGGGGGGGGGATTTAATAGTACCCAACATTGCTTCCGGGTTTCCCACAAAAGTGATGTAGCAACACCAATGACATAGCTTTTTGAGAAAAAAACCCCCTGCTTTTGCTGCTGCTCAGAGCAACGGTGGGTGACGTCCTGCCACAGTGGGAGCCCCTTGGCATTGCTAATTCAAACTGCTGTGGACAGGACTGCACTCCCCTTGGAAAGCGAGCTCGTAGACTGGGAATGCCCCAGGACTCTTCTCTTACCATTTATACTGAGCTGGGGGAGGTGAGTAGGAGTACTTTTTACCACTGTAGGCTGGTTGGCCAGCTATGGGCAATCTTGGAGAAAGTAGACCTGGTCACAGCCGCACACACGCAACATCCAGGCTGGACTACTACAATGTGCTTTATGTGGGGCTGCCCTTGAAGACGGCGTGGAAACTTCAACTGGCTCAGAATGTGGCAGGCAGGACACCAATACAGGCTGGCTGCAGTTAGCACGTAAATCTGTTCTGAATCAACTGCGCTGCTCACCCCCCTAACCAAGTCTGCTCCCTGACCCTATACAAAGTGTCTAGTCTTGGCCTTTGGGCTTTAACGCCTTGAACAGCTTTGGTACAGAGTACCTGAAGGACTGCCTCCACCTGTGCAGGCCTGATCATACTCCGAAATCATCTGAGGATGCTAAGTTGCCACACTGGACAGAATACATCTTGCGGGAACCCGTGCAAGAGCCTTCTTAGCAG
>NW_015172321.1:2110-3519 GCF_001447785.1 Gekko japonicus | reverse complement strand
TAGTTCCCCTCAGTAACTGAATCGCCCTCGGGCAGCGTGTATTTCTTCTTTGTATGATAAACTTATATTTCCTACCCTGTCAGAGATACTTGTTTAGGATTTAGGCCCAGAGAAATACAGGAGCTGTCCTGTTTTATAAACCCTTGTGAAATGGCACTTGAGGCAGATTAACTTTCAAAAACAGAATAAGGATTTTGTTAGACTGGGAAGAGAGAGAGAGAAAGGAATCAAGGTTTAAAGATGATGAGGGTAAACTTTCTAATTTATACAGATTTGAATTCTTAGAACATACAAGAGAGTGTTGTGGCTTATTTTTCAGTGTTTAAAGATCTTTTCAATGAGAGGTGCTTTGCTTATGGTTTCTAGATTTCTCCCTTCAGAGTTCTAGGTTTTCCTTTTAGATATCACAGCTTTTCACTAACTCCTGAAGGGTCTAATCTTATCCCCTTTATTACAGACCACGCTTCTCTTCCCAACCCCTTTCACTGGCAGAAAGTTATTCTGCTTGTCCCTAAGAAGCAATAACTCCTTTTACTATTTGGCTTGTATGGGAGTTCTCTCTGACAACTAAGACCTTCCGCCAAATCCTTCTCCAGTATCCGTTGTCTGAATAAAACTGTTCTGTAGCTTTCTTGACTGAGAATCTAAATTCTCCCTCGGAATAGTTCTAATATATTTAAGACAATGGAGTCTCTATTCGCTCTGACAAAGTACTTTTCTAACTATTGCGTCAGAAAACACTGACTCCCAAAAGTCTCTTCCCTCAGAAGCCAAACCATCTGGCTACTGATCCAGACATAAGACAAAGCAAAAGAGGACTGAGTGTGTAGAGCACACAATCACATAAACTCTGCACTACAGGGAAGATTAACTCATGGGCCCAGGGAAATGCTGATCGCCACTTTGGAGTCGTCTCCAGGCCAATTTGGCCTGGGATCCTGGAGGGTTTTTTGCCATCTTCTGGGCATGGAGCAAGGGTCACTGGGGGCAGTGGGGGGAGGTATTTGTGAATTTCCTGCATTGTGCAGGGCATTGGACTAGATGACCCTGGAGGTCCATTCCAACTCTGATTCTATGAACTCCCTGACTCTGACAGAAGCAGCATTTTAAAAACCTGCTTCTCCCTCTGAGGTGGAGGACATCTTGTGGGGTGATTCCCATCCATCACTTAGGGAGGCAGGACTAATTTAAATTACTTCCTGTTTCCTGTAGTGGGAGTCACCCTAGGCTCAGTTCTTTTCCTGCCTCAGAAGGGAGAGCAGCTAGGTGTAGGCTCTGCCTAACCCTATCTTTCTGAGTTAACTTACTTTCACTTTCTCCTTCCATCTTTGCTGTTCCCTCTCTCTGAAGAAACTTAAGAAAAATCAAATCCTTTTCTTCTTCCTTCCTATATGTTATCCTCTTTTCTC
>NW_015172321.1:0-1127 GCF_001447785.1 Gekko japonicus | reverse complement strand
ATTACAAGATGTGTATGACTCTGCTGATGCAGCATTTGGACAGAGAGTGCTGCAGTCTGTTCTAACTCTTGATGACGACCACCCTCCCAAAAATTAGGGACACTGCTCTGGGAGGTCTCACAAGATGTCCTCCACCTCAGAGGGAGAATGACCATTGGTTACTCACCATAAAGGGTCCTTCTCCTCTGAGGCTTGGAGGACATCTTGGCCCTCCCGGGTTGTCATTTCCTCTATCTACTGTGCTGTTCCTTCACACTCTATTTAAAAATAATAATAAGATTACGTGAGAGAGAGGACTCACCTTTTTCTTCCTGTTCCAATGTTTGTGATTTGGCTATACTCTTGTTGTTGATGTTCAAGTTCTCTTTTTTACAGTGGTTAAGTTAGTGTATTGCTTTTGGAGCACCAGAACTGAGCCTAGGGTGACTCCCACTACAGGAAACAGGAAGTAATTGAAATTAGTCCTGCCTCCCTAAGTGATGGATGGGAATCACCCCACAAGATGTCCTCCAAGCCTCAGAGGAGAAGGGCCCTTCACAGTGAGTAACCAATGGTCGTTTTCAGTGCAATCCATCACTTCTAATGATCATTTAATTATGTAAAGCTCTTGTATCCTGCTGCCTTCTGGTACCCACGTACCCAATAGGCAGTATCAAATATCGTAAAAAAGAATAAAAACAAAAACTAGAATAGAACAACAAATGAAAGCAACTACAATAAAAGGACACAAAACATTTAAAAGAAAGAGAGAAAGCAAGGTGGAAAGAATGAGTTTTAACTGCCTTTATGAAAGCTGCCAATAATTAACCCATTTCTAAATCCCATCAGCTCCAAATTCTGCAGAAAAATACACACATGCGCACACTTTCAAAATCCAGAGGGGCAGATTATCCCAATGAATTTAGTAGAATAGACATAGGCATCCTTGCTCTACTGTTGACCTACTGGCTCTTCGGCTTTGAAACGGAGATGAGCACCGCAACCCTAGAGTCGGATTCGACTGGCTTTCGAGCAAGGGAACCTTTACCTTTACCTTTACAATAAAAGGACACAAAACATTTAAAAGAAGTCAGAGAGAAAGCAAGGTGGAAAGAATGTGTTTTAACTGCCTTTATGAAAGCTGCCAA
>NW_015172320.1:3260-3522 GCF_001447785.1 Gekko japonicus | reverse complement strand
AAGTAAATTTGAAACATACCTTACAAGTAGATAGACTGAACACAGAGAGAGAGAGAGATTGCACTGAATTGTATCCACCATAAGAGGCTCAGACAATCCTGTGTGTCAAATTCAGCTCAGAAACGTATCCAAGGATGGTAAGAAGAGTTTGCCGGAAGCACATTCTTGTCCGCCATGTACTGCAGTAAAGTAAATGTAAAGGTTCCCTTGCTCAAAAGCCAGTCGAATCCGACTCTAGGGTTGCGGTGCTCATCTCCGTTTC
>NW_015172320.1:0-2948 GCF_001447785.1 Gekko japonicus | reverse complement strand
ATGGTGAACCCCTGTTTGAAAGTTGAGTAATATTTGTAATTTTAGCAAGGATAAATTGATCCCATATTTTATTATGCCAAACCTGGAGAGTCGGAGGAGTGGCTGATTTCCATACCGAAGCAATTGTTATTCTTGCCGCAGCTAGTAAAATTGAAGTGAGTTCTTTAACTCACCCAATCGTAGGTTCCAACAGATTGAGAAGAGCCATTTCAGGATTGATTGACAAATTGAGTAGAGTGATATCATTGATTTGTTTGATGACTTAACATAAGAACATAAGAGACGCCAATGTTGGATCAGGCCAAAGGCCCATCCAGTCCAACACTCTGTGTCACACAGTGGCCAGAAATACCAGTGCCATCAGGAGGTCCATCAGTGGGGCCAGGACATTAAAAGCCCTCCCACTGTTGACCCCCCCCCAAGCACCAAGAAGACAGAGCATCACTTGCCCCAGAGCCCCTATCTATACCTTGTGGCTAATAGCCACTGATGGACCTCTGCTCCAGATGCTTATCTAATTCCCTTTTGAAGCCGTCCATGCTTGTAGCCGCCGCCACCTCCTGTGGCCGTGAATTCCATGTGTTAATCACTCTTCACACCAAAAAGGATATACTTTGGGGCATTCCCACCAGCAACGGTAATAAGAACCTGTGAGGCGGCATAAGTACTTTTGACAGCTGGTTTGGTTGGAAAGAGAGGAAGAGAACTGTACTGTTTGAGCTTCTTGGCCAATTAAATTTATGCCATGGGATTGGTCACTGTAGAACCAGCAAGGACTATGCGGATGCTTCAGTTTCACAGGAGTGCAGAATGGGGTATTATCCACAGAATTCCCCATCCGGAGAATCGTTTTTTAAAAAAACAACAACACAAGCTTCTGGATCCTGTGGCCTCCAAAACTCTACTTGAAAGCTGGTGGATCCTCCTTGACCATTTCTCCAGACTGAAAGAAGATGCCAAGATGCATTTCAAGGGTAGGGCATATCTCCCCCCCCCCCATGATTAGTAACACAGAATCAGGGCTATTTTTGGGCAGGAACGCACAGGAACGGAGTTCCGGCTGGCTCCCAAGTTGGCCACACCCAGCAGGAACTCATTAGCATAGCAGGCCACACCCAACAGCAGAAACTCATTAGGATTGGCTACATTAGGGGTGTGTGGCCTAACATGCAAAGGAGTTCCTGCTACAAAAAAAGGCCCTGGGTTTTGACAACAAACAAGGTAAACAGAATAAGAAGCGAAAGGTGGGTGTGGCTGGATGAGCACACTTCTGGTAACATGGGGGTGCGGCCTAATGTGCTAATGAGCTGTGCTGGCAGGGGTGTGGCCTAATATGCTAATGAGTTTCTGGTGTTGGGTGTGGCCTATTATGCTAATGAGTTCCTGTTGGGCTTTTTCTACAAAAAGAGCCCTGCACAGAATTATGCCTAATTAGGTAAAACAAGCGGGGAAATCCTGAATTCATTCTAATTGCAGAATTTAGCTTTTCTGGTTGCTGAATGAGTCAGAATTTTGACTAGCCCTCACTCCCGATTAGGGCAGAATAGGTTACATCCCCTTAAGTGAATCAGTGTGGTGTCGTAATTGGAGCGTTGAACCTGGAGCTGGGAGACCCTGCTTTAGATTCCACCCTGCCATGGAAACCTAATGAGTAACCCTCCACCAGTCATGCACTTGTAGCCAATGTTCCCTCTAAGCTGTGGAGTCTTGTGAGCAAAAATTCTACTCTGTGAGCTACTGGCAGTAAAGTTGTGAGCGAGCGATTTGGCTGCTGCATCAGTTAGTTTGCTCGGGAGCCCATCCTTCCTGAGCGAAGACCAAAACGGGTGAGCCGGAGGCTCAAAAACTGTGAGCCAGCTCACACTCACTCAGCTTAGAGGGAACGGTGTTTGTAGCCTGATCTGCCTCACAGGTACTATTATGAGGATAGAGGCAAGAAGTGGAGAGTGTTATAAGCCCCTTTGGGTCACCAGCAGTGTTCCCGCTAAGCTGAGTTAGTGTGAGCCACCTCACCTTTTTTTAGCCTCCGGCTCACACATTTCTGACTTTGCTCAGGAAGGAGGGCTCCAGAGCAAGCTAATTGATGCAGTGGCCAAATCGCTCGCTCACAGCTTTAATGCCAGTAGCTCACAAAGTAGAATTTTTGCTCACAAGACTCCACAGCCTAGAGGGAGCGTTGGCCACCACTAGGGAGAAAAGGGGTATAAATTCAGTAAACAGATACCCCTGAGCAACGAAGAATAGCTTACATAATCTTCTCAAGCTGTCTGCCTTATCAACCTTGCTCACGGTAAGAAGAAGAAGAAGAGATTGGATTTATACCCCGCCCTTCACTACCCAAAGGTTTCTCAGAGCGGCTTACAAACTAGGTCATCCAGCCAGGTGCGAGTGGAGGGGTGGGGAATCGAACCCGGTTCTCCCAGATTAGAGTCCATGCACTTAACCACTACACCAAACTGACTCTCTCTCAAACAGACACCCTGAGAGGTAGGTGGGGCTCAGAGAACTCTGATAGAAACTGCTCTTTTTCAAGGACAGCTCTTATCAGAACTATGGCTTGCCCAAGGTCATCCAGCCAGGTGCAAGTGGAGGAGTGGGGAATCAAACCCAGTTCTCCCAGATTAGAGTCCGCGCACTTAACCACTCCTCCAAACTGGTAGGGTAGGGAAATTCCTGGAGATTTAGGGCTGACACCTCGGGAGGGTGAGGTTTGGGGAGGGAAGGGACCCCAGTGAGGTATAATGCGCTAGAGTCCACCCTCCAAACCTGCCGTTTTCTCCAGGGGAGCTGATCTCCATCATCTGGAAATTGGTTGTAATTCTGAGAGCTCCCCAGGCCACACCTGGAGGCTGGCAGAGGGATGTAAGGCCACCTTTCATCTCCTGAGGCAGCCCTGAAAATCCCACAATGGCCAGTGTGGTGAAGCTTTGACTTCAGCCCTTTTGGGA
>NW_015172319.1:2164-3507 GCF_001447785.1 Gekko japonicus | reverse complement strand
TCGAACCAGACGAGAAAAAACAGGGCAGCCCGTCTACATTTGGCCTTGATGGAGAAAGCACTATCTCCACAGTCCTCTTCACCGTTGGACACGTCCGGACACGCCTCGATGTCCACCCTGGCTGCGGACACTTGTCCTCCCGTTTCGGGAGCATCGACGTCGACGGTCGCAGTCGATGCTTCGGCACCGAAACGATCGACGCCGATAAAAGACTACCCCGTACCTTCCAAGATCCGGAAGCAGGGGATATCTGATGCCGTACCTTCCAAGATCCGGAAGCAGGGCAAAGATCCACAAAAGCCGAAGAAACCTAAAACGGACAACAAGTCAAAAGTCCATAAGGTTTCGGCTAGTCAAGGTCGAGATCTCACGCAAGAACCTCACCATCCGATTGGTTCAGATCTCGATATCGACCTCACTCAGAAGACAAATCAGTCGCAATCTGATATGTCGAGTCATCAATCTTCTCATGCCTCTCCGGAGCGTGGAATCGATGATCGACACCGACCGGCATCCCCCATTTTATCCTGGGATGAGAGACAATGGCACTACCTATATGGAAACCGATACCCATACCCCTGGGTACTCCCTCCACCCCCCCCACTAGAATGGGATCGTCAGTCGGTGTCATCCCGCATCTCGCAGTTTCGGGATCGATCATCGGTATCAAAACAGTCGATACCGATACATCCACCAGACCCGGTTGCACCCCCGGTCAATCCGCCGGTACCAACACCATCACAACCGGAACTACCCGTACCATCCCCGGATCCGTCTAATGTATCCTCTGATTCAGACGACTCCTCTGAACATGTAGAGGACGTAGATATACAGTTCACCCCACAAGATGTGGAAGCGGATCTGCCTATTTCTCCATCAGAGGATGTTAAGTCATATGGAGACTTTGTTCAACGTATGGCGTTGGACCTATCTATGACTCCTACTCTCGTTGCCAGTTTCGTGGATGACAATGTTTTTGACATTATGCATTCCAACACTTCGCCTTCTGTGGCTCTTCCAATGACAAAAGTCCTCTTACAAACTACTAAGGACTTTTGGACCCATCCAGCCTCCATTACTGTATCCAATAAACGTCTGGATCACATGTACAAGATCCAAGAATCTGGGGCTGAGTTTCTATACACGCATCCTAAACCCAATTCTTTGGTCGTATCGTCGTCCACGAAAGGAAAATCGAGTCACTCAACGCCATCAGATAAGGAAGGAAAGAAGTTGGACTCGGTGGGCAGAAAATTTTACACTGTCGGTGCAATGGGCATTAAAACGGCAAATTATGCAGCCTGCATGGGCCGCTATCAGTTCAATTTATGGAAACGCTTAAA
>NW_015172319.1:0-1897 GCF_001447785.1 Gekko japonicus | reverse complement strand
GAAATGGACAAGAGTATCAAGACGTCCAAAAGTCTGGGAATCTCTCCCCCAGCGAAATACCCTAAGACCAAGCAGTGGACTAGACAACCTTGGTCCAATAGACAACCGTCCGGTAAATCGCCTACGGATCAATGGCAAAGACCTTCCTCCTCTCAGTCAAGGTCTTTCCCCCATAAGAATAAAGGGCAATCATCTGGTGCGTATAAGTCGAAGTTTCCTAAGAACCCCAAACAGGGGCTTTGACTTCAACCCTCTTGGTCATACTCGCCTCGCTCCTTTTCTCCACGCGTGGCTAGACATTTCTACAGACAAATGGGTTCACTCTATAATAAGAGATGGCTATCTCATAGAGTTTTCTCAAGTCCCCAAATTTTCTCACTTCATCGGAACTCCGACGTCACCTGTTCTGATTCAAGAAGTACGATCTCTGACACTGAAAAACGCTATAGAGACAGTCCCGATGGCGGATCGTTGCCACGGGATTTATTCCCGATATTTCACGGTCCCCAAGAAGGACGGAGGACTTCGTCCAATTATGGATCTAAGATTTCTCAATCGATTCATCATTTACAAAAAGTTTCGTATGACCACTTTGCAAAGCATCTTACCACTCCTGTCTCCAGGGACCTGGATGGTCACTTTAGATCTCAAAGACGCTTATTTTCACGTCTCCATCCACCCTCGTCACAGAAAATTCCTCAGATTCACTGTCGGAGAGGACCATTATCAATTCAAAGCCCTCCCCTTCGGGCTTTCTACCGCCCCCAGGGTCTTTACGAACGTAATGGTGGTTATCGTCGCCCACCTTCGTCTTCAGGGCATCCAGATTTTTCCATACATAGACGACTGGTTAATGGTGGCAGATTCAAAGGAATGTCTCCTTCAGCACATCACCATTACATTGTCGACCCTATCCTCCCTCGGAATTCTGGTGAATTTACAGAAATCCATGCTGCAACCTGCAACTCGCGTGAAGTTCATAGGAGCTGTCATAGACTCCCTAGCCACTCGGGCGTACCTTCCTCGCCAACGGGCAGATACCATTCGTCTGGAAATTCAACGTTTGTTCCAGTCCAACGTGACATCAGCGGTCCACATTCAGCGGATCTTGGGTCTCATGGCAGCCACCACTTCCGTGATCGAATATGCACGCCTTCGCATGCGCCCGTTGCAGCTGTGGTTTCTAAAGAAATTTCGCCCTTCCATCCATCCTCCGAGCCTTCAACTGGTAGTGCCTCCGCAGGTCCTCGTCTCCCTGCAGTGGTGGCTCGTGGACACCAATCTGTTGGCGGGTGCACCGTTCCAACCGATTGTTCCCGTAATGTCGATCACCACAGATGCCTCCCTGTGGGGTTGGGGTGCTCATACAGACGACACTTGTGTGGGTGCTCCATGGCAGCCCCTTTGGAAACGTCATCACATCAACTATCTGGAACTGCTGGCCGTAAAATTTGCCCTCAGATCCTTACACAGACAGGTTGTAGGAAAAGCTGTGTTGATATTTACGGACAATACAACTGCGATGGCTTATATCAATCGCCAGGGCGGGACCGTGTCCAGATCCCTTTGCAGGCTAGCTATGGACATTTGGGAAGAGTGCCTTCACTGGAATATCACTCTCCAAGCTGCCCATCTGCCAGGAACTTTGAACCAGCAGGCAGATTTCCTGAGCAGGGAAGGAGCATCAGACCACGAATGGGAACTGAACTCAAAGTATCTCCTCCCTCTCTTTCAGCGTCTGGGACATTCACACATCGATGTTTTTGCAACTCGATTCAACAAGAAGTGTCCCATGTTTTGTTCCAGAGCGGGGTTGGACCCTCTGTCAATGGGGGACGGCCTGTTGATGTCGTGGACTCACAACTTTGTGTACCTGTTTCCTCCAATTCCGCTGCTT
>NW_015172318.1:810-3549 GCF_001447785.1 Gekko japonicus | reverse complement strand
GGACCCACATGTCTAAGAAGCGCTCCTAACAGGCAGCCGAGACTACAACACCCCTGCAGGGCAGGCGGTTCTGGATCCCATTCTGGAGAGAAGAACAGAAGCCAAGAGCAAGACAAGCCCACAGCAGCAGAAGAAGAAGAGATTGGATTTATACCCCGCCCTTCACTACCCAAAGGAGTCTCAGAGCGGCTTCCAATCTCCTTTCCCTTCCCCTCCCCACAACAGACACCCTGTGAGGTAGGTGGGGCTGAGAGAGCTCTGACAGAATCGGCTCTTTTTCAAGAACAGCTCTTATCAGAACTACGGCTTGCCCAAGGTCATCCAGCAGGTGCAAGTGGAGGAGTGGGGAATCTAACCCGGTTCTCCCAGATTAGAGTCTGCGCACTTAACCACGACACCAAACTGGCTCTCAAACCCACAACTCAAACCCAGACCTGCTAGTCCAGTTGTCCCGGCTGTGGCCTTTGTCGTTGGCCCCGCGACCCTCGCCGCCCTCTGGTCCCAAACCCCTGTGGGCATGCAGCTCCTCCCCTTCCTGTCAGCTGACTTTAGCCATGAGGCTTTTGTACCTTCTCTCCACAAGAGAGCTCGTGGTTCCCGTTTCCGGGAATCGCAGTATTTGTGGGCATCTTCCAGAGACCCTCCCAGTGTTTGTGGTCACTCCCCACCCCCCGCATCCCCACTCACCTGCTCTGGCGTCAGGTCCCTCTGAGCCTGTGCCAACATTTCGTAACCGACCATGAACTTGCGGACGGTGGCAGAACGCAGCAAGGGCGGGTAGTAATGGGCGTGCAGCTGCCAGTGGCTGCAGTCGGCTTTCAAGTACGGCCCTGTCGGGGCCCCTGCCGGAAACAGGAAGTGATGAGAAGGGGCCACCACTGGGCAGCCAGGCAGGAGAGAAAGGGCGGATTAGGATCAGGTGGGCAGGACTGGAAAGGAATCCAGAGCAGGCAGGATACAGGAATGGGGACAGGAAGGGAACAGAGAAAGGGGCATCGAAGGCCCAAGACGTAGCAGTAAACCCCGGGCACTCGAGAAGGGGGACGCAAGACAGACTTTCCCAGGAGGCAAAGGGAAGGGGGCACTCCACAGTTCAGGCCTCTCTAGTGAAAAGAGTCTCCCTTTCTCACGGCCATCACATATCAGGAGTGCACAGAAAAGAACCTCCAAAGGGAACTTCGGTGTCCGGGTAGATCTGTGCGAGGCTCTGGCCCCAAACCACTTGGAGCTTTAATGGAACCAACACTTGGAATTGGGCCCGGAAACAGAAAGGCGGCTGGAGCAGATGAAACCAGACAGGAGCCACAGGCTCCGGGGGTCTTGCCTGGGCCAGCAATTTAGAAGCCACATTCGGGAGCAGTGGTGGCTGCTGTTCATGGGAAATCCCATGTTGGACAGGTTAAACGGTTTGGTGTGGACGCCACCGAGGCACGAGCAACCGTGCCCAGGTTCTATAAAACACACGTCTATAAAAAAACACACGTCTATAAAACACACAAACACACGTCTATAAAACACACACGAAGCTAATAAAATGGAGTAGCCATGGATCCAGCAGCATCCCCAAACTGTGCATCATAGCTTTTGCGGGGCGGGGGGATCTGCTCCAATTAATATACATAAGAACAGAAGAGAAGCCAATGTTGGATCAGGCCAATGGCCGATCCAGTCTGACACTCTTCTGTCACACAGTGGCCAAAAATGCCAGGTGCCATCAGGAGGTAGGTGGGGCCAGGACACTAGAAGCCCCTCCCACTGTTGCCCCCCCCCCCTACAAGCACCAAGAATACAGAGCATCCCTTGCCCCAGACTGAGAGTTCCTATCTATACCTTGTGGCTAATAGCCGCTGATGGACCTCTGCTCCATATGCTTATCCAATTCCCTTTTGAAGCCGTCCATGCTTGTAGCTGCCACCACCTCCTGTGGCAGTGAATTCCAAGTGTTCATCACTCTTTGGGTGTTGGGTGAAGAAGTCCTTCCTTTTATCCGTTCTAACCCGACCGCTCTATTCCATGCATAATCTTGTAAACCTCGATCATGTCACCCCTCAGACATCGTTTCTCCAAGCTAAAGAGCCCCAAGCGCTTTAACCTTTCTTCACAGGGAAAGTATTCCAACCCCTGTATCATTCGAGTTGCCCTTTTCTGCACTTTCCCCCAATGCTATAATATCCTTTCTGAGGTGTGGTGACCCGAATGGCACACAGTACTCCAAATGAATACTGCCTTGGGCCTCAAAGAGAACAGCATATAAATAACGTAAATAAATAAATAGCAATTTGTGTTTTATAGTTATAATGGCTGGTTTAATGTGTCTTCTGTATTACCCTTTTAATAGGCATAAGATGTCACACCAGAGAGACATCAGATGGATTTGTTTTTTTAAAAAAATAACGAAGAGCTAATGACTATCCGGAGGGAAGGCGGCGTGGGACACAGCCCGATTTCATCAGTTCTCAGAAGTGAAGCAGGGTTGATACTTGGAAGGGAGACCACCAAGGAAAGCTCCGTAGAGGAAGGCGATGGCCAACCACCTCTGCTTCTCTCTTGCCTTGAAAGCCCCTTGCTGGGGTCTCCATAGTTCTTGGATGGGAGACCACCAAGGAAGACTCTGCAGATGGCAAGTGTTGTATTCTTGGTGCTGGGGGGGGGGCAAGAGTGGGAGGGGCTCCTAGTGTCCTGGCCCCACTGGTGGACCTCCTGATGGCACCTGGTATTTCTGGCCACTGTGTGACACAG
>NW_015172318.1:0-608 GCF_001447785.1 Gekko japonicus | reverse complement strand
GACCTCCTGATGGCACTGGTATTTCTGGCCACTGTATGACACAGAGTGTCGGACTGGATCGGCCATTGGCCTGATCCAGCATTGGCATCTCTTATGTTCTTATTTTTACTGGAGCACATCTGGTTCAGTTTACAACTGGCCAAGAGGGAAAAGCCTGAGAACAGGATTGGTCTTAGGTCACCGATGAGTCCTCAAACCGGCTTCAGGATCGAGGCTGAGCCTTTTTTTTTGCAGGAATGGTGGGGAAGGGCACTGAAATCTTTAAGCATGCCAATGGGGCTGTGGGAAGGGGAGTATCCAGGACCGCGCGATGGTCAGAGGGCCCCCGTGCCTCTCCCGGGTGCTCACCGTGCCAGCCCATGGAGTAGGGGAAGGAGACCTGGAAGAGGTTGTCGTACTTGGTAAGCAGCCGCTTCATGATGGACGCCAGGCCTGCAAGACAAGAGCAGTCAGCCCCTCCCTGCACACACGGCCTCCCTGGAACGGCCCGCACCACGATTCATCCAGATCACAGGTGGCGTGATGGACTTCCACGAGCCCCCGCAGATAGCCTCCGCAGCTCCCCGCAGGTAGCCCCCACGGGTCCATGGACGCCTTAGCCAGGAAAG
>NW_015172317.1:3426-3565 GCF_001447785.1 Gekko japonicus | reverse complement strand
CAGCAGGGCTCTTCTGAGGTTCTTATTGGAGAAAGCTTTGGCCGCTAGTATGCCCTGTTCTGGGACCTCCAGAGGAACTGGCGACTGTGTGAGCTGGGATACTGGACGAGATGGACCACTGGTCTGATCCAGCTGGCTT
>NW_015172317.1:2369-3077 GCF_001447785.1 Gekko japonicus | reverse complement strand
GTGTGGCTGGATGACCACACTTCTGGTAACACATTACACGGGGGTGTAGCCTAATATGTTAATATGCTGTGCTGTCAGGGGTATGTCCTAATAGGCTAATGAGTGCCTGCTGTTGGGTGTGGCCTATCATGCTAATGAGTTCCTGCTGGGCTTTTTCTACAAAAAGAGCCCTGCTAAGTATTCAAGGAGTGGGAAGTTTGCATATATCTCCTTTTCCCTCACGCCCCAGGACCCGACAAGCTGCACCTTGCCAAGGTGAACGACATCCGACGGCCTCAAAACGAACAAACCGGGCCTCGCTTTGTACGACGACAGAACTAACTGGCCCATCCGTGGACCGCGAGATGCCCATTTTTCATCTCCGCCACCAGCATCTCTGTCTTCTAAAGGGGTTTTTTTTTGGGGGGGAGAACAAGCTTTGGCGTATCCATCTTTCCCCCCACCCCCCACCCCCGTAAAGGCTTTTAAAGTCTGGATTTATAAACCGCGGTGAAAGGCCTTTGTGACGGGCCAGAGGTCTGCTTCTGAAATTGAACAAATTGTCGTTTTATGGCCCCGGCAGGCTTGGTCCCTCGTAAATCTCTCGCCTGCGTTTAAAGCATCTGCTCTGTCCCAGCCGCACCCCCTCAGCTTCTGGAGGAGGAGGAGGAGGAGGAGGAGGAGGAGAGGGACGACCTGTCCCTTCCTGAAAAACGGCCCTGAAAGCAA
>NW_015172317.1:0-1525 GCF_001447785.1 Gekko japonicus | reverse complement strand
AATGGCTCAGCTCTTTGGTTTAAATGGCTGGGGGCCATTTCAAACCCCAGCTTTCTGCTGTCTGCGGCTTTTCACTGGGAGCAGAAAGCAGTGGTTTAAATGGCTGGGAGCCATTTAAACCAAACAGCTGAGCGGTGGAGAAGTCCCTGCTGCTCAGCTGTTTGGTTTCAACGGCCCTCTGCTTTCTGCTCCTTTTTGGCTAGAGTGGGACCTCTGTAAGAACCATGAACACATTTGTCAGATCCCTTTTTGGAAACCAGAGAACATTCTCTTAAGTGTACCATTTGGAATGACGACCTGTCTCCTCTGTAGCTCCCGCACCATGGGTTTCCCTCCTGTCGGTGACCCATTTGCAAGCCTGTTTAGGAAACCATTCCCGGACTGTTTAGACGGGTGGCAGTCCAAGGCCAGCATCCTTCTGAATTTCCTTTCCGAGCTCGTAGTTTCCCACCTGAAGTGGCGGAACTGGCAAGCACACCTCTGGAGGTTTTTTGTTTCTGGACAACGCGTTAGTTCCATCCCGGTTACACCTCTTTCCCCGCCCTTTCTTTTCCTTTCCAAATCGCCTCTGGAATGTGCTGGGAGACCTGTCCCAAAATATCACTGGACTCTCGCCCGGCTGTGGGCGTGAAGACTTGGAGCGGGGAAGCCGAGGTGTGCCGATTGGAGCGTGTCGATGGTTCTCTGTCGGTCTTGGCGTTCCGCCATGGCTGGGGGAAGGGTCCCAAACTGATGAGGCTTCCGTCCTCTTTTCAGAGGTTGGTTACCTCCAGAGGGTTCACTATTGGTTTCTGGTTGGTCCCACCTCTAACTGTCCTCTAACTATTGCTTCTTGGCAATGCCATCCTGGACACGCAGCACACAGCGCCCGGTGAAAGTCGCCATTCGAGCGTTGGGTGTTATCGAGTTTCATTCCAAGCCACCAAGAGGGAGTTCTTCAAAACACCAAGCATGTGTTCCCCAATCTGTAGAATTTTGGTTTGCAGGCACTAAAATATTCAGCCTTGGAAGCATGCAAGTATTAAGTTCATTGGCCCCTGCCTGCCTATAAACGGCCTCTCTTTTTGCGAAGGCAGTGAAGATGTTCTGGTTCCAGATCCTAAGGTGTCAGTGTGTCCTTTTGGAGCCACTTTGGTGTAGAGGTTAGGAGCATGGACTCTAATCTGGGAGAACCAGGTTTGATTCCCCACTCCTCCACATGCAGCTGCTGGGGTGACCTTGGGTCAGCCACAAGTTCTCTCAGAGCTGTTCTCTCGAGGGCAGTCCTTGCAAGAGCTCTCTCAGCCCCACCTACCTCACAGGGTGCCTGTTGTACGGAGGGGAAGGGAAAGGAGTTTGTAAGCTGCTCTGAGACTCCTTCAGGTAGTGATGGGTGGGGTATAAATCCAACTTCTTCTTTTTCTTCCTTCTTAAGTTGTGGCTGAAGGGTGGCCTTTTAGATTTCTCTGTCCATGCAAGCTCACTGCAGTTTTCCGAAGTTTCATGCCCCTCCTTCTCAGTTCCTAAACCAAGGCTATGCTAGTTG
>NW_015172316.1:0-3620 GCF_001447785.1 Gekko japonicus | reverse complement strand
CCACACTCCCAATCACTACACCAGACTGGGTCTCTGGAGGTCTTTAAAAAAAATGGAGGTTTTTTTTTTTAAGAGCTATATGCTATCTGGGGGAAAAGTTTTTATACGGGGCAGCTCCGAAAATTTAATGAGGAGCGTGGTATAGTATAATGGCCAAGAGACTGAGCCATAGAAGTAGCTCCCATATTAGGACAACCTGCTGTGTTCAGGCATATTGAGAGCCAGTGTGGTGTAATGGTTTAGAGTGTTGAATTATGACCTGGGAGACCCAGCTCTGAATTTCCACTTTGCCTTGAATGCTTGCCGGGTGACCACGGGCCAGTCACGCACCCTTACTCTAACCTGACTCACAGGGTGGCTTTGAGGATAAAATGAAGGACAGCGCCGTGGCTCAGTAGCAGAGCATCTACTTGGCATGCAGAAGGTCTCAAGTTCAGTCCCAGGCATCTCCAGTTAAAAGGACCAGGCAGCAGGTGATGCGAAAGGCCTCTGCTGGAGACGCTGGAGTGCAGCTGCCAATCTGAGTAGACAATACTGACCTGGATGGACCAGTGGGTCTGCTTCAGTATAAGGTGGCTTCATGTGTTCAGTGATGTAAGCTGCTTCGGGTCCCCACTGGGGAGACAGGTGAGATATAAATGGAGTAAGTCTGGTGTAGTGGTTAAGTGTGCAGACTCTAATCTGGGAGAGCCGGGTTTGATTCCCCACTCCTCCACTTGCAGCTGCTGGATGACCTTGGGCAAGCCATACCTGCTAATATGTTCTGCCAGAGCTGTTCTCTCAAGGGCACTCCTCGAAAGAGCTCTCTCAGCCCTGCCTACCCCACAGGGTGTCTGTTGTGGGGAGGGGAAGGGAAGGAGTGAAAGGCGGGGCTCATATCCAATCTTCTTTTCTTCTTCGAAGTAAATAAATAAAAATCAGCCCCCTCATCTGCAGCACGGGGGTGGTAAGCTGCAGTAAGGATCACAACAACGTAGTGTATGTGAAATGATTTAAGCCTACTAAAAGCAATTTCTAAATGTTATACATGTATACGCGTCACGGTAAAACTGGGGACTTGTGCACAACTGGTGGAGACCTCGTTTACCCTGCAGAACGGTAATGGAGACTTGGAAGCCCTGCTCTGCCCATTTCACAACTCTAAAAACCGCTGCAGGCTGAGGGTCGCCCGTGCGTGCTGTTCTCCTCCTGCCCTGGAATATGTCCAGTGGCACAGATTGGCGTGCAATTTCGTGCCCTCAGCAGGGTGGAGCTGAAAGGTTGGGGGGTGGGGGTGAAGGAAAGCATAAGAACATAAGAGAAGCCAATATTGGATCAGGCCAAAGGCCCATCCAATCCAACACTCTGTCACACAGTGGCCAAAAATACCAGGTGCCATCAGGAGGTCCAGCAGTGGGGCCAGGACATTGGAAGCCCTCCCACTGTTGCCCCAAAGAACCAAGAAGACAGAGCATCCCTTGCCCCAGAGCCCCTATCTATACCTTGTGGCTAGTAGCCACTGATGGACCTCTGCTCCATATGCTTATCTAATTCCCTTTTGAAGCCGTCCATGTTTGTAGCCACCACCACTTCCTGTGGCAGTGAATTCCAAGTGTGAATCACTCTTTGGGTGAAGAAGTACTTCCTCTTATCCGTTCTAACCCGACCGCTCAGCAATTTCATGGAGTGCCCACGAGTTCTTGTATTGTGAGCAAGCAGCCCACTGCCCAGTGTCACTTCAGCCTGGGTCAAGCCCCTGCAATGGGGCGATGGCCAAAGTGCGGCTGAGGAGAGCCCGCTGTCTTCTTGCGAGAACTTACCGTAGGTTTCATTTCCATGAAATTAAGCAAATTCCAGGGCATGACGGAAGACAGGAGGGCCTGGCATGATGTGGTCCATGGGGTTGCAAAGAGTCAGACTCCACTGTGCGACTGAACAACAGCAGCAAACTTCCTGAGCCCCGCTGCTCTTTTTATCACTTGCGCCTACTAAAAGCAATTTCTAAATGTTATACATGTATACGGACATATGTACTTCAGGATGGGTGTGCTGATGCGTCACGGTAAAACTGGGGACTTGTGCGCAACTGGTGGAGACCTCGTTTACCCTGCAGAACAGTAATAGAGACTTGGAAGCCCTGCTCTGGCCATCTCACAACTCTAAAAACCACTGCAGGCTGAGGGTCGCCCGTGCATGCTGTTCTCCTCCTGTCCTGGAATATATGCACAGTGGCACAGATTGGCGTGCAAGTTCGTGCCCTCAGCAGGGTAGAGCTAAAAGGTTGGGGGGGGGGGGGGTTTGAAGCAAAGCAAAAGACCTTAAGAGACGCCAATGTTGGATCAGGCCAATAGCCCATGCACCCCAGCACCAAGAATACAGAGCATCACTTGCCCCAGCCTGAGAGTTCCTATCTATACCTTGTGGCTAATAGCCACTGATGGACCTCTGCTCCATTTTGTTGTTGTTGTTCAGTCGCACAGTCTGACTCTTCGCGACCCCATGGACCAGATCACACCAGGCTCTGTTCCATAGGTTTATCCAATTCCTGCTTGAAGCTGTCCATGCTTGTAGCCGCCACCACCTCCTTTGGCAGGAATTCCATGTGTTAATTAAGTGCAGGGGTGGAGGAGATGGAAGGCAAAAGAAGAAAAAGGCGATTGGATTTATACCCCACCCTTCATTCAGAGCGGCTTACAAACTCCTTTCCCTTCCCCTCCCCTCCCCACAACAGACACCCTGTGAGGCGGGTGGGGCTGAGAGAGCTCTTTCGAGGACTGTCCTTGAGAGAACAGCTCTGCCAGAACTATGTCTTGCCGAAGGTCATCCAGCAGCTGCAAGTGGAGGCGTGGGGAATCAAACCCGGTTCTCCCAGATTAGAGTTCGCACACTTAACCACTACACCAAACTGGCTCTTGATCCCTTCAGTTTGGTGTAATGGTTAAGAGTAGCAGGTCTCTGATCTGGAGAACCGGGTTTGCTTCCCCACTCCTCCACATGCAGCCAGCTGGGTGACCTTGGGTCAGTCACAGCTCTCTGAGCTCTCCCAGTCCCACCTACCCCTACGAGTATGTGTTATGGGGAGAGGAAGGGAAGGTGATCGTAAGCCGCTCCGTGACTCCTTTGGGTAGTGAAGAGCAGGGTATAAAAACTGACTCTTCTTCTTCTTGCCTTTCCCCTGTATTTTTTCACATGTTATCGTTCCACAGTTCTCAGCACCTATGGCACAGATCTTTCAGTGGAGGTCACTTTAAAGGAGTGTCGTCTTCTGGTTCAGTATTAAAAGAAAGCAAATCTGCGAAGGACTTCTCACTCAGTAATACTATGTAGCTACAAAGTAGTAAAAAGCCCAGTAGCACCTTTAAGACTAATAAACTTTATTGTAGCATAAGTTTTCGAGAAACACAGCTCTCTTCGTCAGAGGCATGGAGGGTATGAAGAAACTGGCCAGAGATATATAGCTGGTGGGGGGGGGGGAGAGGATGCGGAAAGTGCCAAATAGCTGCAAAAGTCATCATGAAAAAGGTTGAATGTGCAATCCAGTCTGGGTGTGACCCCTTCCTTCAATTGATGAATCTGAATGGAATACCTGAAAGGCAGTTTCTCCTGGTAATGAGATCAGTGTTCTCTCTAAGCTGTGGAGT
>NW_015172315.1:2376-3652 GCF_001447785.1 Gekko japonicus | reverse complement strand
TCAATCAAAAGTGCATGTATTTCAGATCAGTGGTGGCGCTAGGAATAACAGTGAGATCAAAGTAAGGGCAAAGTTGTATTTGAGCAGCTAAGCTCAGAGTTCTTCATGTGGTGTATCTATACAGCATGGTCAATGTGCATGATACATTAAAAGATGGAAAACAGACTAGTGTTATGCTTGAGCATCAGACTGCAACCTGAGATGCTGAGGCTCAAATCCTGACTCATCTGCAAACCATGTATGCAAACCATGCCTCCAAGTAGGAAATGCAATACAACCGGTATCTGAAAGCTTAACAAATGCAGGAGCCACTGAAGACCACCCCCTCCCCAAATTACCTGGTTCCCTTTGGCTGACAATCCTTTTCCTATAAACTCCTGGTGATCAACCTTTCCCCCAAATCCCTGAACCCCCTGCATATTTTCTATCTCTATCTGCAGATTCAGTAATCTTTTAGGACATGTAACTTGCATTTACTCCCGCTAAGGGCTGCTTTTCTTTGGCATTTCTTGTTTTCGCCGCGGACTCTGAAGGACCATCTTCATTCCAGATGGGGGAACTTAATTCTATTTAAATGCTGTGCCAGTTGTGTATGCAGTGGGAACTGCCAATTTTGGGTGCAACTTTCACTCTCCCTCCTATGATGCTTTGGTGTCCCTAATTCTGTACCATGCTGAGAAAAGGAGAGGATTAGGAAAGAATAGGCAGCACAGAGAAAAGCTGCTCACAACAAACAAACCCAGCTGCCAGCTTCCTCTGGTTAAGCTCCCTTGAAATCCTTTGCAAAGCCAAATTGATGATCAAATACAAAACCAAAAGGGATTTCATGTTTTAAAGATGTTCCACAAAGAAGAGGGAGAGTTTCTGTGTTGCACAGGTTTAAGTAGGCAATACTTTGGTTATTTATTTTTATTTTATTTTTTGCAATCATGGACACATGATTAACATACCATTTTCTATAAGTGTTTAAAATGGGCTGTGCAAAATATGCATTCTCTACTTTCCCCCCTGCCTTTAAGAGGAGAGGGTAATGTTGCCACTGGCCTTCTGAAAAATGGAGGCTCCACAGGGAAAAAGCTGGATGTCAGATTCATGAACCCTCAACAACACTTTCTGGTCAGTGATTTGTTTATTGAGCGAAGTACATGTTTCAAGCTAAGACTACTGGTGTCACGACTGACCCTAAAGGCGCCATTCCTGGTATTATACATGATTCAAACAAGAAGAAGAAGAGGAAGAGGAAGAGGAAGAGGAGGAGGAGGAGGAGGAGGAGGAG
>NW_015172315.1:0-1172 GCF_001447785.1 Gekko japonicus | reverse complement strand
CCGAGGAGAAGCAGGTCAGTTGGGGGGAGGTTTCAAACTAGGCATGGACAGCTGGGCACTAAAATCACCCCAAGTCACTCCCTGAGACTGGAACAAGTCCCCCAAGGCAGGGTGGGTGCCGGGAGGCAGGCTGACCAACACAGATACCCCCCCAAAAAAAGAGAAGCAGGTCAGTAGGGGGGTGTTTCAGACAGAGAGCAGTGGGCAGCAGAGTCCAGTCAATGCACAGTAAAGACAAACACAGGTCCCCTCAAAACAAAAAGCTGTCTGTGTGGGGGGGATAAAGTGGCAGAGAACTAAGTTGAAGCACCCCAAAAAGCAGCCCCCCCAAAAAAATACCCGAATAGCAATCCCTCGTCTTACTGCAGCTCGAAATGCGTGTGTGTGTGTGGGGGGGGATGAAATAAAATGAAAATAAAAAAGGAAGGGAAATCATCAAGGAAGCAGACAGCAGGGAAATCCCACTAAACAAATCTGCTATGGGAAAGAGGAATTAAATCCCGATTTTTCCCCGTCCTTTGCAGCAAACAGACAAACAAAAACCAAATCGCAACATGGAGGAACCCAGGGCAAGGCAAAGCCCCCTGTCTCCTGACTGAGCTAACTAAGCAGTCCCCCGCCCTTGCCTAGCAGCAAAACTCTTCCACGAGGACACCCTCTCGGTCCAAAACCCCAACACTAACAAAGGGAACACGCCCCCCTCCCCCACCTGAGGCTTTGGACGAAGGAGGGATGGTGGCAGCAGCCCCTTCCCTCTGAGGCATCGGAGGTTGGGGAGCTGGAGCCACAGTGTGACAGCAGGCGACCCAAGAAGGCACCAGCAGTGTGGGACTGGAGGAACATGTGAAGCTGGTCGGTCCCCGGCCCTCCCAGCACCACACGGTCCCAGAAGACTGCCGGAAAGATAACTCTGTGAGAGGGAAGCACGCCAATCCCTCTCTTTCCAGAGCTTGCTCTGCCGCGCCAGGCACATCTTTCCCAGACCCTCCTTCCGTCCCAGAGCTGGGAATAGCAGGGAAGAGCCTGTCGATGGAGGGATGGCAGTGGGGGAGCCAGGGGAAGTGGCACCAGGAAGGGAGCAGTGCGGATGGAGCACCTCAGGGCAGCTGCCGGGGGCATGCCTGAGCCCAGCCACGGTACAGACCATGGGGGCCTAGTGCGTGGGGGTGGTG
>NW_015172314.1:227-3643 GCF_001447785.1 Gekko japonicus | reverse complement strand
AAGGGAGACCTTTACCTTTACCTTATGTCCAAAGTCTCCGTGCAAATTATTAGTTGACCAGGGAGAAAAGACGTCAACTGGAAGCTTTATTCGAGGGTAAACAGAACAAGCACAGAACTTGTTCACACACATATGTACATGACACTGTTTGTCGACAAGGTATGGGGCAGTCGATTGTCTGAAGAGCCTCAGTATGAAAAGCATCACCTCCGAGGCAATAAAGGTTACCAGCCTCCACGTGGGCCGTGGCGTTCTCCCAGAATCATGACTGACATCCAGACTACGGAGATTGACTCTCCCAGAAGAAATGACCATTTTGGAGGGTGGACTCTATGGTATCAAATCCCTGATGACCCTCTCCCCAAATTCCCCCAGCACTGCCACCCCCAAATCTCCCAAGGCGGGGTTAGCAACTTTAGCAGACGATCTGTAACAATATGAAAGTTCCATCTGCCGTGGCTCGTTCACAGGTGTGAGTCACAAAAAGTCAACTGTGCCAATGCAGCACCGCAACAGCAATGGCGGACCAAGGTCCGGACACCACGACCCCTCAGACAGAGCCGCGAAGTTCAGCCCGTGAACGACGCAGACCAGTATACCTAAGAGACTTTGTCTGCTAAGGTTTGTCGGAACTTAGGGGGGAGGGGTGTTATGGATTGAGCCTGAACAGTATCTGGAACTGGCTGAGCTTGTTCCCTCAGAACAATAGCTGACCAGGATCCTGAAGTTGACCAATAGTATAGTAGTGTAATGTAAATAGCCTATCATTGGGAGTGGGGTGTGTTAGGGTGTGGTTCTTGCATGCGTCATAAGCAGGGCAGCAAGCCCTGGAAGTCAGTCCTTATGTTGTTGTTCAGTCGCACAGTCAAGTCCGACTCTTCGCGACCCCATGGACAAGATCTCGCCAGGCCCTCCTGTTGTCCGCTGTCCTCTGAAGTTGGCTCAATTTCATGTTCGTTGCATCTATGACACTGTCTAACCATCTCATCCTTTGCCGTCCCCGTCTTCTTTGATCTTCAATCTTTCCCAGCATCAGGGTCTTCTTCTCCAGTGAGTGCTCCCTTCTCATTTGGTGGCCAAAGTCTTTGAGCTTCAGCTTCATTATCTGGCCTTCCAGGGAACAGTCAGGGTTGATTTCTTTTAGGATTGACTGATTTGATCTTCTTGCAGTCCAAGGGACTCTCAAGAGTCTTCTCCAGCACCAAAAGAATCTATTCCTGAAATCGCGAAATAAACTAAAGCTGATCACTGCAATGCGTCCAGAACCCGGTATTGAACCAGGGGATTGAACCAGGGACCTTCCGCATGCCAAGCAGAGGCTCCACCACAGAGCCACGGCCCTTCCCCATGAAGCTGCTTTATACTGAAGCAGACCTGGGGTCGATCAAGGTCAGTATCGTCTACTCAGACTTGCAGCGGCTCTCCAAGGTCTCCCGCCCAGGCCTTTCACATGACCGACAATCAGCTCACATGACCAACAACCACAGACTGACAACAGGAGAGACCACGAATTGAACCTGGGAACCTCCTGCATGCCAAGCAGAGGCTCTGCCAGTGAGCCACACTAGCCCCCCACGGCTCTCCAGGGTCTCAGGAAGAGGTCTGTCACATCATCTACCACCTTGACACCTTTTGCTGGCGATGCCAGGGACTGAACCTGGGTCCTTCTGCATGCAAGACAGATGATTTGCCACTGAGCCACGCCCCCTCCCCAGTCCCATGTCATTCTCTCAAGAGCCAAATTCAGGGCCACAGGAAGCGGTTTATATTTATATTCAATTTATATTCTGCCCTCCCCACAAGCGGGCTCAGGGCAGATGACAGAACAAAATCTAAAGCATATCAGAAAAATTTCATACAAGCGTGGACAGCTTCAAGAGGGGACTGGGTTAAAGAAGAAGATGAGATTGGATTTATACCCCGCCCTTCACTACCCAAAGGAGTCTCAGAGCGGCTCACAAACTCCTTTCCCTTCCCCTCCCCACAACGGACACCCTGTGAGGTAAAAGAAGAAGAAGAAGAGATTGGATTTATACCCCACCCTTCACTACCCAAAGGAGTCTCAGAGCGGCTCACAAACTCCTTTCCCTTCCCCTCCCCACAACGGACACCCTGTGAGATAAACGAAGAAGAAGAGATTGGATTTATACCCCGCCCTTCACTACCCAAAGGAGTCTCAGAGCAGCTCACAAACTCCTTTCCCTTCCCCTCTCCAAAAGAGCTGAGAGAGCTCTTGACAGAAACTGCTCTTTTTCAAGGACAGCTCTTATCAGAACTACGGCCTGCCCAAGGTCATCCAGCCAGGTGCAAGTGGAGGAGTGGGGAATCAAACCCGGTTCTCCCAGATTAGAGTCCGCGCACTTCACCACTACACCACACCAAGCTGGATCATATAAACATATGGAGCAAAGCTCCATGAGTGGCAATTAGCCACAAGGTATAGATGGAACACTGTGTCTGGGGCAGCGACGCTCTGTCTTCTTGGTGCTTGGGGGGGCAACAGTGGGAGGGCTTCTGGAGTTCTGGCCCCACGGCTGGACCTCCTGATGGCCCCTGGGTTTTGGCCACTGTGTGACACAGAGTGTTGGACTGGATGGGCCCATTGGCTTGATCCAACATGGCTTCTCATATGTTTTTTTGTCTGAGGCAGTGATGCTCTGTATCCTTGGTGCTTTGGGGGCCACAGTGGGAGGGCTTCTGGAGTTTTGGCGCTCTGGTGGACCTCCTGAAGTCACCTGAGTTTTGGCTACCGTGTGACACAGAGCGTCGGACCGGATGGGCCCCTGGCTCGATCCAACAACATGGCTTCTCTTATGCTCTTGGGATGTTCGCCCCCACTTCCCGGGCTCCGCGGCGCTTCCCGCCGCCGGCTGCAGTGCCAGCCGAGGCCGCTAGAGGGGAGGGAGGAGGCAGTGGCCAGGCGCAACCAGACACCCAAACACCGCCGCCAGCCGGCCACTCCCCTCCGGCACCTGTAGCAAGCCGGTCGGGCGAGCAAGCAGGCCGGCCGCTCCCCTCCCCTCCCCTCCCCGAGACGCGGCGCTCGCCTTGGATCCCCTCCACCCCGGCCGTGCAGCGCTCCGGATTCGCGCCCGAATCCACAACCACCCCCTCTTGCCCCCGCTCCTCGATCCGGATTCCAGATCGGTGCAATCCAGTTCGCGCCTCCCCGCGCGCAGCGAGCCGGATCCGCTCCCGAAATCGACAACAACACGGCGCGACCTCCCCTCCCCGAGCCGGATTCCCGAAATCGGTGCAAACCAGTTCGCGCCTCCTTGACTTAGGACGCCCGGAGAAGAGGAGGAGCGGCGCTTGCAAAGGTCTCGTGGGGCAATCGGTTCCCTGCTCTCGACCCCAGACCCCGGCTTAAGAGCTGGACGGAGCGCAAACTAGACCAGGCGCCGGTCGTCCGGGGG
>NW_015172314.1:0-196 GCF_001447785.1 Gekko japonicus | reverse complement strand
GCGGTGTCTCCCCCCCCCCTCCAGTTCCCACGGTTCCGCGTGTTTCTCTTGGCGCGCCCACTCTTCCCCGGAGTAAGCCCGTCGATCCCAATGGGACTACTCACACCGACCCCTCCCCAGCCCGAACAAGCCAGCCGCGCCTAAAACCACCCAACAAACTCATCCCTTTGCGGCGGCCGGGGCGGCGGCGGCCGGA
>NW_015172313.1:2451-3727 GCF_001447785.1 Gekko japonicus | reverse complement strand
GTTCCTGTGCGTTCCTGCCCAGAAATAGCAGAGTCTGGAGATCTCCCACTTTTACAGAGATCAGCTCCCTTGGAGGAAATGGCTGCTTTATGATCTATGGCACTGGACCATGCTGAGGCTAGCAATGCAAAACAGTCCAGTGGTGCCTTTAAGACCAAGTTTTATTCAGGCACAAGCTCTCCCACCTCTGCGAGGACAGATCTGCACGTCCCCCATCCTCCCCCAATAACTAGCAATGCAAAACAGTCCAGTGGCACCTTTAAGACCAAGTTTTATTCAGGCACAAGCTCTCCCTCCTCTGCGAGGACAGATCTGCTCGGGTTTTCTCCTATTTTCTCCAAACGGGTTTTCTCCTATTTTTTCCGGGCCTTCACATCTCTACTTCTGACACATTTAGGGTGATGTCAGGGGGGGGTGGCATATGCAAATAGGATATGCAAATGAGTTATGCTAATGAGCTCCTGCACCTCTTTTTAATGACCCCTGCCTAAGACCATAGAGTTGCTTAAACCCCGAACAGAGCCTACGCAGGGAGGAACAGGAAGCTCTTCTCTCGCTCCTGCAGACGGGGTGTCACTCAAACCCTTGCCCTTCGCGCCTGCGCAGCGCCGTTCTGCGCGACGGCACTCTAGGAGCGGAGGACCAGTTTCAACACGGAGCTAAATAAAGGTGGGACCGCCGGAGCAGGGAAGCGGCCGGAGCTTCCGGGGTAGGTAAAGGGCGGCGAGTTTGCACGTGTGTGTTTCCTTTGTTGCCCCGCAGGCGGGAGCAGCGGCTGATTCGTGTGCCCCGAGATATAAATAAGCGACGGCGCCCGCAGAGTCCCTTTTGAATGTTGACCTGGAAGGGGTTGCCAACCTCCAGGAGAGGTGGAGCCTGGAGATTATTGTCCGGGATTACAGCTGGTCTCCACCAGCCAGGGTTCCCTCTAAGCTGAGTCAGCGTGATCCGGCTCACAGTTTTTTAGCCTCCAGCTCACCCATTTTTGTCCTCGCTCAGGAAGGAGGGCTCCAGAGCAAACTAATCAGGGTTGCCAAGTCTGGATTGGAAAATACCTGGAGACTTTGGGGGTGGAGCCAGGAGAGGGCGGGGTTTGGGGAGGGGAGGGGCCTCAGCACAGTACAATGCCACTGAGTCCACCCTCCAAAGCAGCCATTTTCTCCAGGGGAGCTGATCTGTGTCGGCTGGAGATCAGTTGTAAAAGCGGGAGATCCCCAGGCCCCACCTGGAGGCTGGCAACCCTAAAACTAATTGATGCAGCAGCCAAATGGCTCGC
>NW_015172313.1:0-2403 GCF_001447785.1 Gekko japonicus | reverse complement strand
AGCAGCTCACAAAGTAGAATTTTTGCTCACAAGACTCCATAGCTTAGAGGGAACATTGGTCTCCAGCCAGTGTTCCCTCTAAGCTGAGTTAGTGTGAGCCGGCTCACAGCTTTTTAGCCTCCAGCTCACTCATTTGTGTCCTGGCTCAGGAAGGAGGGCTCCAGAGCCCACTAATTGATGCAGCAGCCAAATTGCTCGCTCACAACTTTAATGCCAGGAGCTCACAAAATAGAATTTTTGCTCACAAGACTCCATAGCTTAGAGGGAACATTGGTCTCCAGCCAGTGTTCCGTTTAAGATGAGTCAGTGTGAGCCGGCTCACAGCTTTTTAGCCTCCAGCTCACTCATTTGTGTCCTGGCTCAGGAAGGAGGGCTCCAGAGCCCACTAATTGATGCAGCAGCCAAATTGCTCGCTCACAACTTTAATGCCAGGAGCTCACAAAATAGAATTTTTGCTCACAAGACTCCATAGCTTAG
Source organism: Gekko japonicus (assembly GCF_001447785.1). Lineage (NCBI taxonomy): Eukaryota > Metazoa > Chordata > Lepidosauria > Squamata > Gekkonidae > Gekko > Gekko japonicus. The sequence continues at coordinate 1,926 of NW_015172313.1, read as the reverse complement.
AGGGAACATTGGTCTCCAGCCAGTGTTCCGTTTAAGATGAGTCAGTGTGAGACGGCTCACAGCTTTTTAGCCTCCAGCTCACTCATTTGTGTCCTGGCTCAGGAAGGAGGGCTCCAGAGCCCACTAATTGATGCAGCAGCCAAATTGCTCGCTCACAACTTTAATGCCAGGAGCTCACAAAATAGAATTTTTGCTCACAAGACTCCATAGCTTAGAGGGAACATTGGCTCTCCAGCCAGTGTTCCGTTTAAGATGAGTCAGTGTGAGACGGCTCACAGTTTCTTAGCCTCCAGCTCACTCATTTTTGTCTGAGCTCAGGAAGGAGGGCTCCAGAGCAAACTAATGGATGCAGCAGCCCAATCCCTGACTCACAACTAGAGGAGGCGGGGAAGCTTCCACGAGGGGGGGGGACGTATCTTTTTAAATATCCCCTCCCCAGCCCCGCTGGAGGCAAGACCACGTGCCTCGTCTCCCAGTGGGGCAGGAGAAGTTTTAGCGGGGAGGGGGGCGCCCCACTCTTAGTTATATCTCACGGGGCATATCCATAGGCGGAAGACTGGTGGTGGGTGGGTGCCAGATCCAGGTTTGGAAACTCCTGGAGATTTGGGGATGGAGCCTGGGGAGGACAGGGGTCTCACTGGGGTGCGATGCCATAGGGCCCACCCTCCGAAGCATCCATTTTCTCTGGGGGGGCTGATCTCTGTAGTCTGGAGAGGAGCTGGAATTTCAGAGGGATCCCCAGGTCCCGCCTGGAGGCTGGCATCCACAGCTAATGAGCCCGAGTATTTAGGGAGGGGGGGTGCTCATTAGCACATACTCGGACATGTGCGCCAACCCTTCACTTGCTTTCTCCTCGCCTCCTATTTAAATGGACTTAGAAATCTGGAGTCTGGTTTCCTTGCAAATGGATTCTTGCAACTGTAAGCAGGAGTGGGCTGAGCTGCCTGGGCTCAGATCAGGCCAGGGTTTTCTGCCAGGTTTCTATCCCACTGTTGCAAGCTTTTCCTCTTGGTTCTCCCCTCTCCTGTTTTATTCTCACAACAAGATTTTGAGTTAGATTACCGGGGGGGGGGGGACCCCGCTGCCAACCTAGCAGTTCGAAAGCAAGACATTGCAAGGAGATAAATAGGGACCGCTTCAGTGGGAAGGTAACAGCGTTCCGTGCGCCTTGGTGTTTAGTCACGCCGACCACATGACCACGGAAACGTCCTCGGACAGCGCTGGCTCTTCGACTTTGAAATGGAGGTGAGCACCGCAACCCTAGAGTCGGACTTGACTAGCTTTCGAGCCTTTACCTATAGATAGGGGCTCTGGGGCAAGGGATGCTCTGTCTTCTTGGTGCTTGGGGGTGTGTGTGCAACAGTGGGGAGGCTTCTAATGTCCTGGCCCCACTGCTGGACCTCCTGATGGCACCTGGTATTTCTGGTAACTCTTCTTCCCCTGGACGGTCTCCTGAGTCTTCAGAACAGAACAAGGAGCACCTACGCCACTCAAGATGTGATTTTACTAGGAAACGGCGAGCGTTTGACAGCCCTTCCCAGTTAATTAAGCCGCCCTCCGAGACGAGCGGTGAGGTTGGACGGGTCCCAGTGCTGTCACTCGGAATGCGCGGGGGCCGCATTTGATTTGCAAATCCCCTTTTTGCTTCTGCAGGCATGGATCCGGAGGATACGGAACAGCTGGCGGCTGAGGTGCGTGGAAAGACTGTCAGCGGCTGGGACCTTTTGCAGATTGCGACAGGCACTGGTTTGGCCGCCTACGTCGTGTGGGCGGGGATCCTCATGCCCGGGTTCCGCAGAGTGCCTTTAAAACTACAGGTAAAGCTGGCAAGGAAGGGAGACCTCCAAGGAATACCCGGGCTGGGATGCAGAGGCAGGCAAGAGTAAGCCACCTCCTGGAAATGCCCAAGCCCCACTAGGGGTTGCC
>NW_015172312.1:3116-3790 GCF_001447785.1 Gekko japonicus | reverse complement strand
TTGCAATCCATCTTGAGCCAAGAGGAAACGTGCTGTCGAAATATGTCCATAAATAAATAAAATAAACATGTCCTTGAATGCCCTCGCTCGCCGTCCCTGCATAACTTCATCTCATTCGCCGCACAGCATTCTGGTATCAGGTTTAGCTACGGGATCAATTCCGCAGAGAAAGAAGCAACTACGGTCAAGGGAAATGGACTCTGCCAAACAGGACTAGCTTTACACGAATAAGAGCTATCTCAAAGGCTACATCGTGGAGGCCGGAGGAGGACAACCAGCACAGCCCTCGTCGGCCAGCTCTCGTCGGCTCGTGCGGCTATTCGTTTTCTGAACTTCAAACTAAAAAGAAGAACCAGCAAGGAAAACAGCCTTCGCGGGCTGAAACCACAGCCATTCCACCAGCAGACACGTTGGCTGCAGCCACGCACACTAAGGCCCATTCTGCATCTAGCATTTGTTCCGCTGTTTTACCAAACCCACACTGGGACAGAAAAAGATGCGGCTCAAAACCACATTCAAACACCCCAGGCCAAGGCTCCCTCTAAGCTGTGGAGTCCTGTGAGCAAAAATTCTACTTTGTGAGCTTTTGTTGTTCAGTCGCACAGTCGAGTCCGACTCTTCACGACCCCATGGACCAGATCACGCCAGGCCTTCCTGTCTTCCACCGTCCTCTG
>NW_015172312.1:1935-2869 GCF_001447785.1 Gekko japonicus | reverse complement strand
GCTAGATGCAGACTGGGCCTAAATAATCCACCTGCAATCCGCTTGCAGTGCACGTCACAACCAGTGTTCCCGCTAAGATGAGTCAGTGTGAGCTAGCTCACAGTTTTTTAGCCTCCGACTCCCACATTTTTGTCTTCGCTCAGGAAGGATGTGGCTCCAGAGCCAACTAATTTATGCAGGAGCCAAATCGCTCGCTCACAACTTTCATGCCAGTCACTCACAAAGCAGAATTTTTGCTCACGAGACTCCACAGCTTAGAGGGAACCATTGGAACTGGATGTTACTGTGCTCTTTTGTATTGTCATTTTTAAAAAGAATTTTATTGAAATTTTCACGTTTTGCACAAACACAAAATAAACATATAAACATACATTAAAAAGGTAAAGGCTCATCTCCGTTTCAACGCCGAAGAGCCAGCGCTGACCGAAGGCGTTTCCGTGGTCATGTGGCCGGCATGACTAAACACCAAGGTGCACGGAATACTGTTACCTTCCCACCAGAGCGGTACCTATTTATCTCCTTGCAATGTCTTGCTTTCGAACTGCTAGGTTGGCAGGAGCTGGGGCCAGAGACGGGAGCTCACTCCGTCATGCGGTGCACTCGGGTCTCGAACTGCTGAACTACCGACCTTCCACAGCCTGCAGTTCAGCGTCTTAACCTCTGAGCCACCGCAGCTCCAATAAACATACACACACACACACACATATATGGGGGTTATTATTCTTTTTTAACAAACATTACGCTTATGCCTAATCCACCTTAATCTCTATTCTTGTATATTATGTTGAGTAACCATCCAACCCTACCTCAATTGAGTATACACTTTCTAAGAAACAAATAGTCTGTCCATTATAAACCTGCCTACATGTGATTATCATACCAATGATAGAACCGTGTCCAAGTATTCTGGAATGTAGAGTCTGTTAAACCTTTT
>NW_015172312.1:0-1722 GCF_001447785.1 Gekko japonicus | reverse complement strand
GGCAGAATCCAGTTGGAAAGTAGATTGGAAGAAGATTATTTAGTGTGGGCAACCACAGCCTTTGCGAGACTCAGTAGCGCTTGGCGAGCCTTAAACTCCTTTAGGCAGCCGGGTGTGTGCATGTGTGTGGAGTGTAGACCAATGGGACGTTAGGACAGTGTGTGTTGGGCCTCCCAAGGCTCTTCAACCCCCCAGGAAAGCCTGGGTCCCTCCACTTTTACCACTTCTTCATGGTACAGGGGCAGGGCCGCCGCTAGAGGTCTGCCAGTTGTGATGCCACACCTTCCCTCCCCAGAACTAGAAAGAGTTCAGAACAGATGCGTTGGGGAGGCTCAGGCTGCTGCTATCAGACACGGTGTGTCTCCAGTTTTCTCCATCAGCTGCACGCGCTTTATCTTGCTAGGGTGCGCCGCCAATGGAACCCAAATTCATGGCACCCTGCCTGGCTTGCTGCCCTTGCTAAGCCTCAAAGCCTTTTCATCTGCTCCTTTGAAAGCAGCCTTAGCAAAATGGGCAATGGGAATTAGAGGCGGATAAAGCAGAAATCAGGAATGAGAAGAAGAGATTCGATTTCTACCCCGCCCTTCACTACCCAAAGGAGTCTCAGAGCAGCGTACAATCTCCTTCCCCTCCACACAACAGACACCCTGTAAGGTAGATGGGGCTGAGAGAGCTCTGACAGGAACTGCCCTTGAGAGGACAGCTCTGACAGAACTACGGCTTGCCCAAGGTCATCCAGCAGGTGCAAGTGGAGGAGTGGGGAATCAAACCTGGTTCTTCCAGATCAGAAAAAGAAGAAGAGATTGGATTTATACCCCGCCCTTCACTCCCCAAAGGAGTCTCAGAGCGGCGTACAATCTCCTTCCCCTCCCCCTCCCCACAACAGACACCCTGTGAGGTGGGTGGGGCTGAAAGAACTCTGACACAAACTGCTCTTTCAGGAACAGCTGTGCCAGAACTTGTGACTGGTAGAGGGAGGAGGAGGAGGAGGAAGAGATTGGATTTATACCCCGCCCTTCACTTGGAGTCTCAGAGCGGCTTACAAACCCCTTCCCCTCCCCACAATGGACACCCTGTAACGTAGGTGGGGCTGAGAGAGCTCTGACAGAAACTGCCCTTGAGAGAACAGCTCCGAGAGAACTTGTGACTGGCCCAAGGTCCCACCAGCAGCTCCATGTGGAGGAGTGGGGGATCAAACCCGGTTCTCCCAGGTTAGAGTCCACACTCCTAATGACAACACCAAACTGACGTGTCCTGACATGAATAGCCCAGGCTGGCCAGATCTCGTCAGGTCTTGGAAGCTAAGCAGGGTCAGCTCTGGCTAGTATTTGGATGGGAGACCTCCAAGGAATACCAGGGTCATGACGCAGAGGGGCAGGCAATGGCAAACCAACACTATCAGTCTTGTCTTGGCATGACTTTTCGGCACTTTCTCCCACCGCCGGGACTTACTTGAGGCTGATGAGACCTTGATTGGAGCAGAGGGCGCGTGTGAGGGCGCTCACCCCCACGTCGCTGATTGAGTTGCTCTGGAGACTGAGAAGACAAGTGCAGAGAGGCATGAGCCATTGATTCACCCACCTGCCAGGGTTCCTTTCTAGCCCATCCCGCAGGACACGCCCAGCTTGGCTTTCATTTAACCCGAGAGAAGCGTCAAGTATCTAGTCCTAATGACTATGGTGATGTAACTTTAGTATCTACTGAAAGAGAAGCCAGCGGGTG
>NW_015172311.1:0-3967 GCF_001447785.1 Gekko japonicus | reverse complement strand
TAATCCAGGTCAGAGCGTTATTTGTATCAGGCATAACGTAAGACTTGTAATGACTTCACCTGAGTCTTGTTTATTTATTTATTAAATTTGATTATTATTATTTTATACCGCCCATTCCCCGTAAACAGGGCTCAGGGCGGTGAACAACAGTGGATAACACAACACGTCATATCAGTTAAAACATTTACAATTACAATACAATTCAGTCAAATTAAATGGGGTGCCAATCAGTGTTCCCTCTCAGCTGAGTTAGTGTGAGCTAGCTCACAGTTCTTTAGCCTCCGGCTCACACATTCTTGTCTAAGCTCAGGAAGGAGGACTCCAGAGCAAACTAATTTATGCAGCAGCCAAATTGCTCACTCACCACTTTAATGCCGGTAGCTCACAAAGTGGACTTTTTGCTCACAAGACTCCACAGCTTAGAGGGAACATTTGTGGCGATCAAGATCCCCAGTTATGCTGCTGCTTCACGGGGGTGGGGTGAGAGTGCCAGCCAGAATGGATGCCGTCGCTGTCCTCAGCCGAAGGCCTGGCAGAACATCTCTGCCTTACATGCCCTGCAGAACTCCATCAAGTCCCGTAGGGCATAGATGTTACTTGGCAGAGACCTCCCCTAGATTGAGGCCAGAACACTCGAAGCCCCGGCCATGGTTGAGGATAGCTGGAGATCTCTCAGGCCCGGGTCCACGAGCAAGTTCTTATCAGCAGAACGTTCGGGGGATACACCTGGAGGAATCCTGCATCTGATGACCCCCTCAATTATAAAGGAAGAACATTTTAAAAACAGCTTTGAGTCCTCTTGCCACTTGCCTCTAGTAACTGGGCCCCAAAATGTAGGTACAATCGGTACACACCATACATGGGCAGACTCCACTGGAAGAAGAGACATTTATTTATTTATTATTTCAGTTTTAGCCTGCCTTTGTCACTGAGACTGATGGCAGATTACAAAACACTGCAACAATCCAGCCAGACAGCATAAGTCATCTAATTAACAATACAGTCACAGAATCATAGAGTTGGAAGCAATGCTCCCTCTAAGCCAGTGGTTCTCAACCTTCCTAATGCCGCGACCCTTTAATACAGTTCCTCATGTTGTGGTGACCCCCAACCGTAAAATTATTTTCGTTGCTATCATAAGACCATCGAAAATTTGTGTTTTCCGATGGTCTTAGGCGACCCCTGTGAAAGGGTCGTTCGACCCCCAAAGGGGTCACGACCCACAGGTTGAGAACCGCTGCTCTGAACCGTGGAGCCTTGTGAGCAAAAATTCTACTTTGTGAGCCACTGGCATTAAAGTTGTGAGTGAGCGATTTGGCTACTGCATAAATGAGTTTGCCCTGGAGCCCTCCTTCCTGAGCTGAGACAAAAATGTGTGAGCCGGAGGCTAAAAAATCGTGAGCTAGCTCACAGCGACTCAGCTTAGAGGGAACACTGGTTGGAAGGGACCTCCAGGGTCATCTAGTCCAACCCCCTACACAATGCAGGAAATTCACAATTACCTCCTTCCCACCCCCATGACCCTATTCCATAAGGTGTTCCCTTATTTACTCTCTTTCTCGTTTGTTTTACTTGCTGGTTTACATATACATATTGTTCTTAAAGTGGATTTTTAATGTCTTTTAATCCAAAGCTTTGAGGGCCATAACTAGGTCAAGGCTTCACACTGAGGACTGTAACTGGGTGGAAAGGTTCCAAATGTTTTAATTTTTTTCCCCAAAAAAATAGTATGATCACAGTAACTCCCCCCAACATAACGCTTTGTATTTGTTTGAATATAACATTTAAAGTACACTTTGTTCATAATGCAATATTTTAAGTTCAAGCATTTGCTGCTATTGAATCACAGAATTAGAAAATAATGCAAACAGAAAACTGCCTAAGACACGACCTACCGTAAATAAATACAGAAAGGTAGAAGACAGTGCAACAAAAACAAGATGGTGTATATACAGTAAGCACTGTGATAGGCCACAATTCTGCTCCCTTACAGAAGTGTCCTCCTGCACTGTCCCATTATGCTCTAATTCTACTCCTTTTATAAAAATGTCCCAGAATGTTTCTGTTCTGCATTTTCTGGAGAACGACAGAAGTCTGGTGGGCCTTCATGATCTCCCCAGGCAGGTCATTCCACGAAGTGGGAGTCATAACAGAGAAAGCGTTATGTATACACAGATGCTGATCTTTCCCATTTGCCAGGCTGCACCCTCAGAAGGCTTGGCTCAGATAAGAGTCTGCGGTTACTAATGGTTTGGTAGTTGATGACCGGTACCTTGAACTGACCCCAGTAACTGATCGGTAACCAACTGAGTGTTCGCAGAATGGATGTGGTATGTATACTTTGCCCAGCTGCAGAGTTCTGTAGCAACTGGAATTTCTGAGTTGACTACAAGGGCAGACCCATGTAGAGTGCATTGCAGTTAATCTAGCCTCAAGGGTACTGTGGCATGGATCTGTATGGCCAGATTGGCGATGAAGAAGAAGAAGAGGAGGAGGAGGAGGAGGAGACTGGATTTACACTCCGCCCTTCACCACCCAAAGGAGTCTCAGAACGGCTTCCAATCTCCTTTCCCTTCCCCTCCTCACAACAGACACCTTGTGAGGTAGGTGGGGCTGAGAGCTCTTTCCAGAACTGCTCTTTCCAGAACAGCTCTGAGAGAACTGTGACTGACCCAAGGTCATGCCAGCAAACGCATGTGGAGGAGTGGGGAATCGAACCCGGTTCTCCCAGGCTAGAGTCTGCACTCCTAACCACTACACCAAACTGTCTAGGTCAAGGTAAGGAGCCATTTTCCAGGTTAAATGGAGATGGATGAAAGCATTTTTTGCAGCTGCATTAACTAGCTTCTCCAGTAACAATCCTGGGTCCAGAATAATCCCTATGCTCTTGTTAAGTGAGTCAGTGAGTGTCTGATGGACCCCATCAAATGTGAGAAGCACAATGACCTTCAAGACCTCTATCTCCCCAACTAGCACCGCCTGCATCAGGATCCCATTTCAGTTTGTTAACCTGTAGCCAGTTGACTACTGCAGTATCATCATCATTGGGGGTTTTGGATAGAAAATATAGAGCTCGGTGTTGTCAGCCTACTAATCACAATTCAATTCAAAACCATGAATGATTTCTCCTAGGGGCTTTACACAGAGATTAAATCGGATGGGAAAACAAGACTGAGTGTGTGGAGCCCCACAGGACAGGTCCCACACAGATGACAACTCATCTCCAGCAACAGCTCTCTTTCTCTGATCTGTAAGGACAACTTTAACCAATTCTAACCACCTCCCTTCATCCCTACTTCTACCTGAAAATGCCAGAATAAGTGGTCAAAGTGCTGATAAACCCAATAAGAGCAACAGAGAGAGATGTCGTCCTCATCTACATCTACATTCAAATGGAAATCATCAGCTAAAGCCACCAGTGATCTCTCTGTCCCATAGCTGGAAACTAGACTGAAGGGGGTAGAAAGCATTTGAATCATACAGGGCAACCCAGATGAAGACAATGCATCCACCTGGACTAAATCAAGATGTAGGTTTCCTGTCTCATTACCAATGCTGATTTCTCCGTGCCTACTACCTCTGCATATCACACTTAATTCAACAATGCCTGCTATTGTCATTTGGCATCTGAAATCACTCCACTTTCCAATATATAGGACAGAGAGACTCATATTCTAGCTGTATCTGTAGAAGTGAGCAGCAACTCATGAAAGCTCATACTCAGTACAAATTTTATTAGTCTTTAAGGTGCTACTGGACTTTTTTCTAGGGTGACCCAGAGTTGTTCTGCAACCACTTTCTCTATCATCGTGCCCAGTAAGGGCAAATTAGAGACTGGGGATAACTGACTCCATCATTCATGTCTGGCAAAGGTTTTCTTTTTTAAAAAAAAAAATAACGAAAGGAATACTGCCTGTTTTACTGACCAAGGAAAAGCGTCCTGTGTTTTATTTATGATTGCCATCAG
>NW_015172310.1:2043-3946 GCF_001447785.1 Gekko japonicus | reverse complement strand
GATCCAGAGATGGTTTTTTCAAGAGGGGAAAGACCACTTCCTCCCTAAGTGCCCCAGGGAACAGCCCCTCCAAGAAGCCTTTTTGCCTTTTAAGACTTCCTTGACTTGGGTTGTTAAGCATGCAAGCATCGTTTTAGACCTGTTGGTACCTTTCCTGATTTGAGGCATGCATTCTCTCTGGGCCTCAGCAGAGTTTTAAATGGTTTCTAGGTATCCTGCAGGGATCTGACCCCCGGGACCATAGCCAGGTGTGCAGATGGGTGTGCCACCCTCTTGCTAATTTGCCATGCACCCTACCCCTGGTCATCCCTCCCAAATCCTACCACTACCTTCCCTCAGCCAGGAGCTCCAGGAACTGTGCCTCCACCCAGCACAGCTGTCTCTGAAATGCCCTGGGTGCCTTAATTTAATCAACGTCGCTGATTTGATTAATCTTTTGCATTAGGATCCCCACCCCCCTCAGCCCTCCATTTTCCTCAAATGGCCCTCCTTTACTTCCCTACTCTCATTCTCAAGTTCTCGCCCTCTCCCTTCAATATTTCTCCAAGAATTTACCACGCCATCCCTTTGGTATGAATCATTCTGAGCCAGAGGCTCTCCGGCCCCTGCTGGTTTCCCCCCAGAAGTTAATTTGAAAGCTGTTCTGCCATCTTGTTGATATTGTGCCAGCAGTCTGGTTCCCTTTTGGTTCAAGTGACGCCAATCTTTTTTGTACAGGTTTGGCTTGTTCCAGAAAGTTCCCCAGCTACTGCTAGTCAGTCTCACTTTCACAATAGTAAACTCTCTCAGAATGCCTGCAATTTAATAATAGTTTTAAATGTGTAAACGGTACATCAAATATTTGTTGAAAGTGACTTTATTCAGTGTGGCTACTTTATTCCCTTCGTGAAAAACAATACTAGTAGGGATTGTGTAGTAATTTCCTGTTTTATTTGGCTTCTCATCCGCAAGTGGCTGCTGCTGCTTCAAAGTCTTTTCAGAAACCTGATTATTTATTTCCTAAAAAACAAGCTGCCTTAGCAAGACAAGCTATTCAATCAAATGCAGCATTCCAGAAATAATGTTTTGAAAACTGAAGCTGTGTTGTGAAGAAGCCCTTTACGTTGCTGCCAAGAATTCTTTTCCCTGGTCACCATTAGCATTTATTGTATTTTTAAGGAATACTTTTAATATACATATTTATTTGTTGTAGGTGTTAACTTTGTTTTGGCTTAAAATGTTTCTAAGTGATACTCTCTGTTTCCATTTTCTGCTGAGGGCAAGCATTGCTGGTCTTTTTTTCTTTTTCTTTTTTAAGGCAAGCTCTCCAGGTATTTGTCACTCAGTCCAGTTAATAAACTGTTACTGCTGTATACTTATTCAGAAGTAGACTTCATTGTATTCAGTGGGGCTCACTCCCAAGTAAGTGGGTTTATGTTTGCAGCATAAATTCTGCTTGCTCTTAATTATGGTTTTACAACTTCAGAAGGGCTTCACTGAAGACAATAGAATTAAACAAGAGGGGACCCACAAGAAACCATCTTATTTCTACCATCTTTGATTCCTCCTCTCTTCCTCCATTTCTCTCAGTGTCTCTCTCTTTTTCCCCACCCCCCTTTCTTACTTTCTCTCTCTCTTCACCCTATATCTGCTATCACTCCTTCTCTCGTTCTGCCTCCCTTACCCCATTATTCTCTTTCTCTCTCTTTCTGGCTGGCTGGCCTCTTCCCTGCTGCATTGGCTGCTACTCACCTGCCCCCCCCCCCAGCCTCAACAGCATTAGCAGCAACTTGCTCAGCCCTCCCTCCCCTGCAGCTTCGCCACCTGGGCAGCTCACCTGGCTGCTGGGTCTTTTCCCTGCCATGGTGCCTGCCACTCGCCTCCCCCCCCCCCAGGCTTCCCCCCCTTGGTTGCTCTCTTGGCC
>NW_015172310.1:0-1781 GCF_001447785.1 Gekko japonicus | reverse complement strand
CGGAACGAGAGGCGGGGGCTCCGGCAGCCTGGATGGGGGGTCAGCAAGAAGGATGGCGGGGCTGAGCTTTTGTGGGGCAACAGCGGCAGCAGTGGCACCACCCCCCACAGTGGCAGCAGGAGTAGCAGCCGCCTGAGCCTGCCCCGTGGCTGGCAGGATCGCCTGGAGGGACTTGGTACGGTGGAAGCTCCGCCGCAGCCCTGACGAGACGAGCTGAGCACAGCAGCCCTCTTGGCTGGTCGGGCAGCAAGAGGCGGCTTGCTGGAGCAAGGCAGGGGAAGGATTTTCCTTACAAGCTGACAGGCAAGCGGGTGGTGGAAGAGAGGGGCTGGCTGCATCTAATCAGCCCAACCCGAAGAAAAATGTTCCTGATTAATTTTATTTATTTATTTATTATTACATTTATATCCCGCCCTCCCCGCAAGCAGGCTCAGGGCGGCTAACAATCTTTGGCCTTAAAGCGAGAACAAAGCGCAATTACCTTGCCGGTGTGACCACAGCCGAAGTAGCTACTGCTTGCCTGCCCTCCCAGCCTCACCACCTCGCCAAAATTAGCAGCAGCTTGCTCACTCCCGCCCCCCCAAAGATTCAACACCTGGGCCACTCGTCTGTTCCCTGCTGCATGGTGCTTGCCATCCACCCCTCCCTCCCCACCAGCTTCCCCACCTCAATGGTTCTGCTGGCTCCCCGCCTGGCCTCTTTGCCATCTCTGCAGTTTACCTGACCTTACACTCAGCCTGTTCACTGCCACTCGCCTGCCCACCCCTGCCAGCTTTGCTGCCTCAGCAGCTTTGCTGGCTGCTCACCCAGCCTCTTTTGTGGTGGCAGTCCCCTGCAGCCCCTCATCTTCTGCCTTCCAGTCTCTTTGCTGCCTCTTTGCCATCTCAACAGCAGCAGTAACTCCTCCCCCACCCATAGGGTGGTTGATCAGTGGCTGGGGCTGTTATTGCCATGGCGGTTGTATTTGTGGCGCCAATGGCTCCTCCTGGTGGTCTTAGCGGCGATGTGGGCAGTAGCACAGCTTCCCTTGGGCTCCATAGTCTTCTAACATGGATCAATAAGTACATTCTCTGCGCTTGCACAGAGAACACTTTTTTACTTTGGGGGGAATGTAAGTATCCCCCGTATATTTTTAAAAATATGTCAGATTCTTTCTGCACACCTGGGGAGTGCCGCAAGTTTGCAGGAGTTGCTGTTGATGTTCCATGTGCCCCCCTATCTGCAGAAATAAGTATCCACACATAGGGGTCACAGTTGGGAATTAGATATATAGATTATATCTAATGCCGAAGAACAGCCTTTATCTTGTTTTCTAATAATAGCAGCTTAAAGAAACCCTTTCTCTTAATTCACATTACTTTTTGATTGGGTAGAGACACTTTTATCCCCTCAGCTTTACATTCTGAATATTTAATATGAATACATCCTCCTGTTATTCCATGTTAGGGTAAATGTTAGCTTTTGTTGAGTTTGCATTATATGGTAAGTGCCAACTTTCTCCACATGTCAGTACATTCAGATGAAATAACATCAGACAACTTGACATGGTAAAATTGAAGCATTTTAAAATGGCTTTAGTATATGTAGCTTAATAATTCCATAGGCAGCCATCTTGAATAATTGAGCTATATTTTACCTTGCAGGCAAACTATCTTACATTTAGTTGTCAACATAATTTACTTTCTTTGTTGTCTATACATCAGCTCAAATGTTAAAATATTTAATATACTTAATATTTTAAAGAACGCCTTTAATCTCGCTTTCTAATAGTAGAGCCTTAA
>NW_015172309.1:1241-3947 GCF_001447785.1 Gekko japonicus | reverse complement strand
GTGGGGCCAGAACTCCAGAACCCCTACCATTGTTGCCATCAAGCACCGACAATACAGAGGATCATTGCTCCACTAACCACCACACCATACCAGCTTTCCATTGGCTTATATATGTTGCTGTATATGTTCATTGTTGTTCCTGGATTGTATCCTAGCCCTCATAGATGAATTGTTTTATAGCCTTAATATGTTCCTGAGACATTTGTTTGGAAGCTGCTTTATAAGCTTCTCTGTTGTGGGATGAATATTTTAATTAAAAAAACCAAACGTTGCTGCCAACTGTCCTGAATTTTTTCGGAGGGGGTTGGCACAAATGTTAAGGACCCGGATCTGTACCCCACCTCTCTTTGCAGTGAAATGCTGTGATGTGCATGAAAATGCACGGTCCACCAGTGGGGCCAGAACTCCAGAACCCCTACCATTGTTGCCATCAAGCACCGACAATACAGAGGATCATTGCTCCACTAACCACCACACCATACCAGCTTTCCATTGGCTTATATATGTTGCTGTATATGTTCATTGTTGTTCCTGGATTGTATCCTAGCCCTCATAGATGAATTGTTTTATAGCCTTAATATGTTCCTGAGACATTTGTTTGGAAGCTGCTTTATAAGCTTCTCTGTTGTGGGATGAATATTTTAATTAAAAAAAACAAACGTTGCTGCCAACTGTCCTCCTGAATTTTTTCGGAGGGGGGTTGCACAAATTTTAAGGACCCGGATCTGTGCCCCACCTCTCTTTGCAGTGAAATGCTGTGATGTGCATGAAAATGCACGTCCCTGTTTAAATTGATATAAGCAATTGCTCATGTGCAACGGTGCTCGATATTAAAAAAAAAAAATGAAGTCGCAATATGCAAAATAACCTGTGGATTACTCGGGGAGAGAGAGATGATTCCACACAAACAAACGGAGGCAAACGGTGGGCGCACTTGCCAATTCTGAAATTAACGGCATCCGCTCCATATAACTCAGATGGAGCCAAATGTGATCCAGCCTATAAAAAGAATGGAATGAAACTGGCAAATCTCACTCATCCCCACGCCTAAGTTGTGCAGTGAAAGAACAAAAGAACATACGTAGGTCACGTGGACACAAAACACCTACGGCTGCCAACACCATAGAATCGTAGAGTCGGAAGGGACCTCCAGGGTCATCTAGTCCAACCCCTTGAGGAGGAGCAGAGAACGGGGTTGTCAGGTAACCTCATCTTGGCTTAGAGTCTATTGGCAGCTAGGCTCCATCCAAGCGGCTGCGGGATCAATTCCTCCCAGACGGTAGCCTTCCTAATAAGGGAGTGTCAGGTGCCAGCCCTAGAACCTGCCTCAGCATCCTGTGAGACTCATGGTGGGAGGCTGCAGCTAAGCAGGCTAGAGCATAAAAAGAGGAAGAGGAAGCAGTTGCAAGTGAATATCGCTGGTGACTTGAAGCTGCTGGGAGTTGTGGCCACTGTGGGAAGCCCCAAATGGCTACATGGATGTGAGAAACCATCCTAAACATTAGGAAGAACTTCCTGACAGTTAGAGTGGTTCCTCAGTTCCCTCAAATCAGCTCAGTCTTCTAGAGAAATGGTATCCCTTCTTACACAAATGTTGGTCAGGCATCTCAAATTGTTGTTATGTACTGGGCAGGAATAGAATCTATCTTCTCTGCTCACATTCAGGGGTCATTTCCTGCCGGAGCGCACAGGAGCGGAGTTCCGGCAGTCCCTCCTCTGCGAGGACAGAACTGCACGTCATCGTCGTCACCCCATAGCTAGAAATCCAAAAGAGTCCAGTGGCACCTTTAAGACCAGGTTTTATTCAGGTACAAGCTCTCCCTCCTCTGCGAGGACAGAACTGCACGTCATCGTCGTCACCCCATAGCTAGAAATCCAAAAGAGTCCAGTGGCACCTTTAAGACCAGGTTTTATTCAGGTACAAGCTCTCCCTCCTCTGTGAGGACAGATCTGCATGTCGTCATTGTCCCTCCATAGCTAGCAATCCAAAAGAGTCCAGTGGAGCCTGAGCAGTGGGTGTTGCCTTCTGACACACTTCCAGTGATGTAAGGGGGTGTGGCATACGCAAATAATTTATGCTAATGAGTTATGCTAATGAACTCCTGCACCTCTTTTTCTACGAAATGACCCCTGCTACATTGAATGAATTGTAATTATTCCTTTTCATGCTGTATTGAAGGATATAATGCTAATTCGTATATGTTAAGATAAGTGTGATACTTAGATCTATATTTGTATTTATCTTTTGCTGTACTTTGTTGACTGTACTCCGTTCTATGGTCAGTTTGTAATGTTGCTATATTGGTCAATTAAAATAAAGCTTAAAAAATAAACGAGTGGTTCCTCAGTGGAACAGGTTTCCGTGGGAGGTGGTGGGCTCTCCTTCTTGGGAGGTTTTCAAGCAGAGGCTCGATGGCCATCGGACAGCACTGCTGATTCTCTGAACTTGGGCAGATCACGAGAGGGAGGGCAGGAAGGGTTGCCTCAGGGCTTAGTTCTCGTGGCCCTTCCTTACACGCCCAGGGAAATGCTGATGGCCACTTTGGGGTCAGGAAGCAATTTTTCTCCTGGCCAGTTTGGCTGGAGATCCTGGAGGTTCCCCCCCCCCCATCTTCTGGACATGGAGCAGGAGGTTACTGTGTGTGTTTGGTGTAGTGGTTAAGTGCGCGGACTCTAATCTGAAAGAACCAGGTTTGATTCCCTACA
>NW_015172309.1:0-995 GCF_001447785.1 Gekko japonicus | reverse complement strand
GGCCGCGGACCTGGCCCTCTGATAGGTGCGGGCTAGGATCCGCTGGACTATTGTTCTCCTGGAAGCGAAGCTCTGCTGTTTGGCCTGACCGCATGCCCCAACGGTCGTGCACGTGGTCATGGCGGAGTACATTACACCACCCAAGTCCAAAAAAAACACACCACACAACAACCTTTGCCTCAGGCAAGAATACCGCTTCTGGCAAAACAGTCCTATAATGAGGGGAAATGATGTGCCAATCTTCTCCCATTGATCCAGTATACAAAATGTAAGGGACTGGCTGCCCCATTGAGGTCTGTGGGCCGTAAAAAGTTTATAAGGCTGCCAACCTCCAGGTGGGACCTGGAGATCTCCTGCTATTTCCAATTGATCTCCAGATGACTGAGATCAATTCACCTGGAGGAAATGGCTGCTTTGGAGGGTGGAGTCTGTGGCATTGCAGCCTGCTGAGGCCCCTCCCCTCCCCAAACCGCACCCACCCCAGGCTACACTCCCCCTAAATTCCCAGGTGTATCCGCACTCAGAGCCGGCAACCTTTAAGAGTTTATGATGTGAGAGAGTAGGCAGTTGGCTCCTGAATGAAGTTCAAAGGCTGTACTTGGCAACAGAATATAATTTCTTATATAATCTGAGATGTGACGAGGGTGGGCTACAGCATGCTGCCTTCCAACCTGTTTTGTGCGTACTAATGCTAGTTTTTTTCTTTGTTACTTCCAGAACAGGAGGGAAGGTGGTATAGTTTAGCGTGGCCTCATCAGATGGCCATCTGACAGCACTGCTGCTTCTGTGAATTTACCAAAAATATGGAAGCTGTAATGATGTACAAAACGCTTATAAACTCACAATAATGATACAAAAAGGGACAGTCAAATTGAAAATTATTAATTCCCAACGAGTATCAGACAGGTGGACGAACTTCTCCGGAGTTTTGGCATCCGTTTCGTGAAAAACGTCTTCCAAGCATCGAGATGTGATAGTGTTGCTTCTTATTCCAT
>NW_015172308.1:0-3310 GCF_001447785.1 Gekko japonicus | reverse complement strand
ACTTTTCACACTGGGTGGATTTACTTGCCTTCATGATCATGTGCTTTGGAAAATGTACATTACACTGTCTTCCATCACTCTTCCCAACCATACGGCCGCTTTTCTTTCTCTCAGGTCTGTCTCGAGTCCTGACATTTTCTTTCAAGTCTTCATTTCTAACTTTATCTGGCATTTGCTGTTGAAGTTCGGCACTTTCCTCATTCCTTTGATCATCCTCTGCTGGAATAAATAGAGAGATCCTGTATGGATTGACTGCCCTTTGGCCTCGTCCAGTTTGGCTATTCTTAACCACCTCTACACCTTTCCACATGATATCTAGTATTTAAGGATACCTCAAGAGCCACAGCTGAGTTCTTGCCTAGAAACAGTTTCTGAGCCTCCAGATTTCAGGCCCTCCCTCCTTACCCAGGGGGCTGTATGATTGTACAAAACCAAATGCTGCCCAGAAGTGAAGCAGGAATCCCCCATTGCTATTCCTTGCCTGTTCCCTTTATATAACTATGAAAGATACTCACTCTCAGCCAGCTCATTTGGCAAGGAAATATGTTCTTGGGATCCATGTGCGGAATTCTCCAGTTCTTCTTTACATGCAAGGGCATTGTCTGTCTCCACCAAAGTCTCTTTTATATTTCTGGCTGCTTTTACAGAGAGAGGGAAAGAATTATTATATGGGGAAGGAAAGAAAATCAAGAGTAAAAATTATTCTGGAAGGAACCATGATCAAGACCAAATCCTACAAATCCAATCAGTATAAGGGGAATGGATCTATGAGGCAAAGCACCCTCATTCCCACAAGGGTTAACATGATTATTAGGTGGCCTGGTCCGACTTGCAGGTGTTCATGGTTTGAGTCTCCCTGCAGCTAACATGCTTATCTTTTGCAAGGCCAGATTCCAGAATGTGTTAATCCATGTATATAATCAGGAAGAAGGGGGGATTAGGAGAGTGCTGTCAGCTTCTGGAAAATTCCATCAAGGAGGACCTTTGATTGGGCCGTTAGGACCACCTGACACTAGAGAGACAGAAAGTATAATATGGCTATAGACCAGAGGGAAGCCATGCTGGCCTTATGCTCATGCTATGCTACTACGCCATGATATTTTCTTGTTTCATCATGATGAATACTTCTAGAGTAACTTAGGCTACAACTGGAATACTTGTGCTGCAACAAGAGGTGCCACCTAATACCATGTATTTCATGTCTTAGATAGAACAGTTAGCTTTTCTTGTTTTTCTGTGGCTGAGCTGCAGAAACTGTGTTGTTTGGTGACGTCTTATTTTTAAATCCTTAATAAAGCCTAAATGAACCCACTGAAATGGGTGCCGCTAAGGTTCAAAGAGTAGTGATCCAGGGCTATCCAAGCTTTGGTTCTTTTCCAGAGGACCTGCAAACCTCACCCGGTCATGCCTCTCCTTTTCTGCCCGCCCTCCCACTCCAGGAAAACCTATGGGCAAGCACAGGGGTGGGAGAGGACAGGAAGAGAGCGAAAGACAAAGACGTCAGTCATCTCGGAATCCAGGCAGAAGCCACAGCAGCCCAGCATCTTTAGCAGATGGGACTGTTTAGGGGCCTTGCGCTGGGGGGAAAAATCACTGCACTACAGTTTGAAAACTGGTGCGCTAGCACATGATAGCACACCTCAGCTGGGACCCTGGTAGCAGTGTGTGTGAACAAGGTCTTGGCGTACGGGTGGACCGTAAGTTAAATATGAGCAGCCAGTGTGATGCAGTGACAAAAAGGGCTAATGCGATCTTGGGGTACATCAACAGAGGTATAACATCCAAATCGCAAGATGTCATAGTCCCGCTGTACACTGCATTGGTCTGGGCGCAACTGGAGTATTCTGTGCAGTTCTGGAGGCCTCACTCCAGAAAGGATGAGAACAGAATGGAGTGGGTGCAGAGGAGAGCGAGGAGGTTGATCGGGGGCCTGGAGACCAAGCCCTATCGGGAACAGCTGAGGGACTTGGGAATGTTCAGTCTGGAGATGAGGAGGTTGAGAGGAGACATGTCACTTGGAGGAGGGCAGGGAGCTGTTCCTGTTGGCAGCAGAGGAGAGGACTCGCAAGGATGGGTTTAAATTAAGGGCAGGAAAGTACCAGCTGGATCTTAGGAAAAACTATTTTACAGTCAGAGTTGTTCAACAGTGGAATCAGCTACCTAGGGAGGTGGGGAGCTCCCCCTCACTGGCAGTCTTTAAGCAGCGGTTGGACAAAGACTTGTCAGGGATGCTCTAGGCTGATCCTGCATTGAGCTGGGGGTTGGACTAGATGGCCTGTATGGCCCCTTCCAACTCTGCGATTCTATGATTCTATCCCCAAGTAGTCGGGCAGAGCTCAAAACGGTGTATCGCTATTCAATATTTTGATTCATGCCTCATCGCAATGGCAGAAATATTCACCTTTGGCACCTATGGAAGATCCTTACCCAGAGAGGTCACAGTCTCATAGTTCTCCAGCATGACTTCCCGGTAGAGAGCTCTTTGTCCCGGATCCAGCAGGGCCCACTCTGCCTCAGTGAAGTAGACGGACACCTCCTCAAAGGAAAAGGGACACTGAAAGGAAAAGCAGATTCCCTCGTCAGAGATCACACTAGAAAGAGATTGCACAGTGGAAGGGAGTAGTCTGGGAAGGTAAAGGATTTAAGGCCTGGTGTGGGTAAAGGGAACAGTTTTCAGAGGATCCCTCGCATGGACCTCTTGTAGAAACTGCAGGAGCAAAAGCCCCCTGGGGAAAGGAGGAGGGACCCAGGCAGGCCCCCGCTCATCTCTCCTACCTGGACTGGAGGGGCAGCAGCCGTTTCCACACCTCTGAAAAGACGACGGCTCAACAGCATCTCTTCACTGCCTGTTCCTGAGACAACGGAGGAAGGAAGGGTGTTTGCTTGCTTGTTCCCTGCTTCACACACCCAGGGGTGTGAAACCTCGCCCTGTTACACTCAACAAGTTTTTAAACCCTTTTTAATTAATTCTGGGAGAGGCAGAAGCGAAGCCCCAGGTACTGGTACCTATGAGACTCAGGGAGTATAAATGCTGGCAACATATTTCAGACTTCTGTGAGACCTGAGTCTGGCCTGGGGGGACAGAAAGAGGGGGGTGGAAATGACATTGCATGACCCAACACCATCGCATTCGGCCCAGATATTACTTGAGAGCACCTGGAGACTAACGGGTCATTTGCGTGAGTTTTCAGAGCATCTCTTGGCATGCTAACTTCACAACCAGGTTTTCAGCCATGTAGTATGAATGGGAATATAAAGATTTTTATAAATAGGTTTTCCCCCCTTGATTATTCATATTTCTCTGGTTTTT
>NW_015172307.1:1048-4045 GCF_001447785.1 Gekko japonicus | reverse complement strand
AATCCAATCTCCTCCTCCTTCTCTTCTTTGCTGGTAATGATCTGACCTGGTCATAAGATATTTTTACCTGCTCTTTGGAGAAGGAGAGGTTTGGATTCTAATGACCAAGAGCTATGCAATTAGCTACCTAAAAGCATCCGGCAATGACAAATGTTATGGAGTGATTGTACTAAGCCCGATTTATCCCCCTCTCCAATGCAATGGTACCCCAGCTGTTATTGTAAAAGGATGGCTCTGCTGGACTTAACTCTGTGGTCATAAGCTGCAGGAATTAGGGCTGTCAACCTCCAGGTGGGGCCTGGAGACCTGAAATTACCACTCATCACCAGACTACAGAGATCAGTTCCTCTGGAATTTGATATCTATCTATCTATCTTTAGCGTTGTTTTGGTGCGTTTTAATGATAATTGTATTGCTCCTGTATCCGTTTTAATGTTTTTATATATCTGTTTGATTTTATGTATTTACTGTGTATTTTATTATTCCTCTTGGAAATGTTCTACAGTGGCTGGTTGCTTGACCGTATTAATAGACTTGACTTGACTTGACTATCATCTATCTATCATCTATCTATCTATCTATCATCTATCTATCTATCATCTCTCTATCTATCTATCTATCTATCTATCTATCTATCTATCTATCTATCATATGGCAGTTACACACAGGAAGTATATAATAATATAAAATATGTAACCAAGTTGATACAACGGTTATGCAGACCGATTGGGCAACCCCCCCTAAATACTAATACGCAGCTGGGGAGAGGTCAAAGAGCTCCATCACATCTCCCTGGAAAGCACGACGCTAACATTCTTGTGACCGATGGAAAATAGTTTGGCGGGCTGTACCATAATCGCATTCGGGTCCTGGTATTTTGCACTATTTAAACAACTGATCTGCACAACTGCCGAAGCCCGTTCATATTCTATTAGCTGTTTTCCATACTTTAAGTGGTAAGTCAAATCCTGGGGGCATCTCGTTGGTTATGGATATTGAGTGGAACTGATTGCATCCAGGTTCGCGACCATTCTAGATCGAAATTTTGTGATTGCAAGATTTGTGCAGATCTTATTGCTGGGTGTTGGCATCTTAGTCTGGATAGGCCTGCGTCAGCCATGTCTTTGTAGATGGGCAATTCTCTGTTTCCAATTATCAATCCTAGCTTGCCTCCTCATGGTGCACCCCGGATAGCGCTAAGGAGCTAGAACTCTGGCAGCCAGACAATCATAGGATCTCATGGAAACAATCAACCTGGAGCTGGAAGGTGGACTGTATGGCATTACACCCTTCCCTCAGGGGTTGTTTCGTAGAAAGAGAGCTAGGGGAACCTATTAGCATAACTCATTAGCATATGCCACACCCCCTGCCATCACCGGAAGTGTGTCATAAGGCCACACTCCCTGCCATCACCGGAAGTGTGTCATAAGGCCACACCCACCACTCAGTTAGTCTTAGTCTTAAAGGTTAGTCTTAAAGGTGCTATTTGTTAGTCTTAAAGGTGCTATTTGAACTCTTGGACTATTTTGCAGCAACAGACTAACACAGCTACCTCGGGGATGCTCCTGGATGGTGCTGGGAGTCCTTGCGGAGGCCACGTGGAGTGGCCTCGGCCAGGCAGAGGGGGAGGATGCCAACTTACCCTCCTGCTCCTTCCTCCTTCTGCAACAGAATGAGGCTGGAAGCAGGGGGCGGGCGAAAGAAGGGGCGGGGCTTCATCGTGTGCCCCGCCCCCTGCACCTCACCCGGGGGAACTGCGATCCCCCCGAATCGACCTCTGCCTTCCCTCCCCCAACACCACCCTCCCCAGTCTTTGCCCCCCAAATCCCCAGGAATTTCCTAATCTAGAGTTCGCAACCATAGCAGGAAACCTCCTACTCTACCCGGTGAAGGTGCCACTGCATGATAATGGTAATCTGAATCCACCCAGAGATGTTGGCAACATCTGTGATGAGACCATGGACAAGACAATGAACTGCTGGATCTAAAAATGTTACGTGTTTGGGGAGGGGGGTGTTGGATAAACATATTTCACTTCAAAGCATAGCCAGTTCAAGACCACTGCCATCTCGGGGTGTGAAATATACAAGGATGTTTTACCTACGGTTGCCAACTTCCAGGTGATGGATGGGGATCGCCTAGAATTATAGATGGTCTCCAGATGACAGAGATCAGTTCCCCTGGAGAAAATGGCTGCTGTGGAGGGTGGGCTCTATGGCATTATACCCCGTTGAAGTCCCTCCCCTCTCCAAACCCTCCCCTCCACAGGCTCCACCCCCAAATATTTCCCAACCTAGAGCCAGCAACCTTAGTACCCATGTTAAGTGTTACCGCAGGATTCCTCTATAGCAGTGGTGGCAAACCTATGGCACGGGTGCCAGAGGTGGCACTCAGAGCCCTCTCTGTGGGCGCGCGTGCCATCGCCCCAGCCAGGCCCAGACCATCATTAAAGTGTCAAATTCTCTGCCAAATAATTTTAAGTAAATGAAAGCATTTGGGATTGCTTTCCTTACTTTGTTTGGATCATCTTAAGTTAATGTAGAAATAAAGTTTCTAAAGTAAAACCTCAGTATTCAGGTTAAATTGCTGTGTTGGCACTTTGCGATAAATAAGTGGGTTTTGGGTCGCAGTTTGGGCACTTGGTCTCTAAAAGGTTCGCCATCACTGCTCTATGGGCATCGGTCTATTAAGAGATTAGACTAAAGGGTGCCAACTGACCCTGAAAGCATGAAAGAGACTGTATCCTTCTACTACGATGGTGTGTTGTATACTTAGAGAAACAGGTATGGCAAAGAAAATGTGGGTATGTATTGTAAATAAATGAATAGCAGCAGAATGTCCTTTTTGTCTGCTTGATCTTATTCTGAATTGCCCTATATTTCCACACGTGGCATCTGAAAAAAACCCAGACTTTTGGTAAACAGTGTTATGTTGGACTCTGAATAACGAGGTGCAAAGATTTGCCTGGGAAGTGCAAGTTCTCCATTCCATTCCTGC
>NW_015172307.1:0-327 GCF_001447785.1 Gekko japonicus | reverse complement strand
AACCCTGACTGTTCCCTGGAAGGCCAGATAATGAAACTGAAGCTCAAATACTTTGGGCACCAAATGAGAAGGGAGCCCTCACTGGAGAAGAAGACCTTGATGCTGGGAAAGACTGAAGGTCAAAGAAGACGGGGACGGCAAAGGATGAGATGGCTAGACAGTGTCATCGATGCAACGAACATGAAATTGAGCCAACTTCAGAGGATGGCAGAAGACCGGAAGGCCTGGCATGATCTGGTCCATGGGGTCGCGAAGAGTTGGACTCTATACGACTGAACAACAACAAACACAGCTGACATACGGTGACCCTGTAAGGGTTTTCAAGGC
>NW_015172306.1:3818-4145 GCF_001447785.1 Gekko japonicus | reverse complement strand
TACATTCCTAGGAACGGGACTTAACTGTACGTTAACTTCCACTGCCCTGAACTCTATTTTACTTCACCTATAGCCTGTTTTCCTTCAGAGACTCGAACCCGCCTCTCTTCTCAAGCCAGCCGTGCCAGGCGTTTATCAGGATCCCACCACCAAAGAGCTGCCCGCCAGCGTACTTTATGAGCAGCACCCGGAACAGTTACGTGAGCGTTATGCGCCATCTAATGGCTTCTGTCCAATGCTTCCTCTAAGCTGCGGAGTCTTGTGAGCAAAAATCCTACTTTGTGAGATACTGGCATTGAAGTGGTGAGCGAGCGATTTGGCTGCTGC
>NW_015172306.1:2228-3554 GCF_001447785.1 Gekko japonicus | reverse complement strand
GCAGGTGATGCTCTGTCTTCTTGGTGCTTGGGGGGGGGGGTCAACAGTGGGAGGGCTTCTAATGTCCTGGCCCCACTGGTGGACCTCCTGATGGCACCTGGTATTTCTGGCCACTGTGTGACCCAGAGTGTTGGACTGGATGGGCCTTTGGCCTGATCCAACATTGGCATCTCTTATGTTCTTATGACCAACAAAGTTTAATTCTCGGGATAAGCCTTCATGTTCAGGCACACTTCTTCAGTTACACTGAAACAGACTTCCTCAAGCCTTACGTATAGCTAGAGAGAGGGTCTATGTAATGCCCGAGAGAGTCTGTTTTAAGGCATCTGAAGAAGTGGGCATCTAATGCTCAGTCACTCAGTTCTTGTTTATACCCAGAATTAAACTTTGCTGGACCTAAAGGTGTCAATGGACTCCAACTCAGTTCTCACATCTGTTCACTCTTTTATTTGTATGCTAAATTGCTGCTATTCCACAAGTCTCCCCGACTGCTTCAATCCAATCTCAGCTAGACTTACCACTCAGTCAATTATGCATCTTGACTCTGATTAGCCCTTCCTGGCACGTAAAAAGTTAATCTGGTAAAGAAAGCTAAAGTACCCTGTTTCCCAAAAAATAAGCCCTACCCAAAAAATAAGCCCTAGCAGGATTTCTATGCATTTGTGGTATAAGCCCTAGTGTGTCTTCTTGAGAAAAAATAAATATAAGACAGTGTCTTATTTTCGGGGAAACACGGTGTATCTAAGCCTTGAGGAAGTCTGTTTCAGTGAATCTTATGCCCAGAATTAAATTTTGTTGGTCTTAAAGGTGCCACTGGGCCAGTGTTCCCTCTAAGCTGAGTGAGTGTGAGCCAGCTCACAGTTTTTTAGCCTCCGGCTCACACGTCTTGGTCTCGGCTCAGGAAGGGACGTCCCCAGAGCAGACTGATTTCTGCAGCAGCCCAATCGCCCGCTCACAGCTTTCATGCCAGTCGCTCACGAAGCAGGATTTTTGCTCACGAGACGCCACAGCTTAGAGGGAGCCTTGCGCTGGACTCAAACTTTGTTCTATGAATTCATCCGAAACGTCCTCTCGCGGACAGCCTTGCTCGGGTCCTGCCAGCAGAGGGCCTTTGTGGCTTCCCGGATGGCGTCGCTCCATCTCCTGTCGGGTCTTCCTCTTTTCCTGCCGCCTCCCGCTTTCCCAAACATGATTGTCTCTCCCAGCGACTCCTGCCTTCTCACAATGTGACCAAAGTTCGATAAAAGCCTCAATTTGGTCATTTTAGCTTCTAGGGCATGGGGTGTCAAACATAAGGCCCGGGGGCCGGAACTGGCCCGTCCAGGG
>NW_015172306.1:0-1815 GCF_001447785.1 Gekko japonicus | reverse complement strand
TATACAGTTTCTATTTGCGGTACCTGACATTACGTTTTATGGCACGCATGGCCCGGCCCGACAAATTGACATTTATGACAGATCCGTCCCCGTAACAAATGAGTTTGACGCCTCAGTTCTAGGGAGCGTTCAGGGTTGATATGATCTAGAAGCCGCTGATTTGTCTTACTGGCAGTCCAGGGTATCCATCGAAGTCACCGGCACGGAGAAAGTCTGCCCCACCTGCTCCAAAGTAGAGATCAGGTGTTCCCCAACCTTTCTGAGCCTGTGGGCACCTTTGGAAGTTTGACACAGGATCACGGGAGCAACCCCAAAATGTCCCCCGTGGGAAACGGAGCCACCCACCCACACAAGCAGAAGCCCAAAGGGTACATTTAAAAAAAATACACTGGGATAGAGGAGAGAGAAAAGAATAACCCACACTGTACTGGCAGCTGCCACCAAAGCAACGTTATTTTAACCCGCACACCCAATGAGATCTCCAATGGCCAATCAGAAGTCTTGCTGGGCAGGAGCCCCACCCACTTTCTAAAAACACTTGACGGGTGCCGAGAAAGGAGTCGGTGAGCACCGTGGTGCCCATGGGCCCCGGGCTGGGGAACCCTGGCAGAGATATTTAACCAGGGTGCCTTGACCTTAGTCACAATCCTGGAGCGGGGGCAGGCAGTCGGAGGCTCCTTCCTACCCCCACCGGAGTTCCTAGAAAATTTCACAGTGGTAGAAGCACAGAACTGAAGCTTCGGTCTCACTGAGCCGGTAAATTTCTGTTTTGATTGTGCCATTTCCGACTGACATTCTCAACAGAAATGGCGCTTCCTTCCTGACACGCTCGCTTTCGGTGTGCATGAAACGATCCCCCGCTGTTGCAAGGCTAGATTCTTTCAGAGGCGTCCCGTGTCCGGAAGCGGGCCCCCGATATCCTCTGGGTGCTCCCTCCCAGCCCCCGCCCCCACTTACTTGGCCCATTCCACGTTTAGGATCAGGTGATCGTAGCCAAAACCAGACACTCCAGCAATAGCCCTGGCAGCATCCTCGCGGCGGTGGAAGCTGATGAAGGCAAAGCCCTGGAACGGGAGAGAGCAGGAGGGTAAGGGAGGGGATGTGGTTCAATCCCTAACTTCTCCCGTTAAAAGGACCAGTCAGATGGGGATGTGAAAGATTTCTGCCTGAGACCACAGAGAGCTATAAAGAGGGGCTGTGGCTCAGTGGCAGAGCCTCTGCTTGGCATGCAGAAGGTCCCAGGTTCGATCCCAGGCATCTCCAGTTAAAAGGACCAGGCAGGAGGTGATGGGAAAGACCTCCCTCTGCTTTAGGCCCTAGAGAGCCGCTGTCAGTCTAAGCACCCAATGCTTACTTTGATAGACCAAGGGTTTGATTCAGTAGAAGGCAGCTTTTTGTGCCCATGTAAGAAGTAACAGGAACGCTGGAAGAAGGTTTGCTCGCCCTTGGTCTTTTCCCCAGCCTGACCCTCCCCCGGTTTGCAACCAGTCCATCCTCACCTTGGACTGGCCGGTGGTTTTGTCCTTGGCCAAGTAGATGCGGGAGATGGACCCAAAAGGGCGGAAGAGCTCCTGCAGGTCAGTCTCTCGGGTGTCCTCGGAGAGGTTGGTGACCCGGATGGTGGCATTGTCATCAGCTAAGGGGGAGGAGGAGAGAGGCTGATTTCACCCAAAGAGCAATGAACACGGGGGAATTCGTTGCTGCAGGGAGTGGTGGCGGCGGCTACAAGCACAGACCGCTTTCAAGAGGGGACAGGATGAATGTGTGGAGCAGAGGTCCAACAGCTGCTCTTAGCTACAAGGTACAGATGGAACA
>NW_015172305.1:0-4234 GCF_001447785.1 Gekko japonicus | reverse complement strand
TGTAAGATATACAATAGAATTAGAAAACAACACAACCAAAAAATTATTTAAGGCATGACATAACAGAATGTAGAAAGTGGATTACAAAAGCAGAAGACTATTTTTGGTGATCCATACGGAATACTTTAGAGGCATTAAATATGAAATATTAAACAACATTTGGAGTCTGGAATCTTCTGGACAAAGGGACTGAAATCAGGCTGTTAAATACTGGGTTCTGGATGCAGTGCAGTGAAACAAGGAAGGCCGCAAGTCTATGGTCCAGTCTTCATGGATGATCCACCAGAGGGACTCCTTCGTGGTTCACGCCATCCTCTCCGCTTGTCCATTGGTGGCTGGGTGAAAGGGAGCGGAGCGGACTTGTCAGATGAGGTAGGAACTCCCCCGAGGTGAAGGCTGTCCCTTTGTCTGTCACTACCATGTCAGGCAGGCCATCAACCAGATCCAGGTACTAGTTCAGGGATGAGTCATACTCAGTACACAACACCCCTCCCCCCTAAGTTCCAAAGCACCTTAACACACAAAGTCTCTTAGGTATGCTGATTTTCGTCGTTCTCTGGTTGAATGTTGTGGCTCTATTTGAGGGGTTGCAGTCTCTGGACCTGGGCCTTGGAACTCCGTTACTGGTGAGGGGCTAGTGGAAGGCTGCAGGGCTGACATGTCTGCTCGATCAGGTGTTTCGTCTTCTTGGCAGTCTGGCTGTGCACTTTTGAACAAGAACTTTCTCAGGGTCTCTGGCTACTGTGGTCGTGGCAGTCCCACATCGCTGTCTTCTGTGACTGCTGACAGCTACTCCGGCTCTGCTGGGAGGAGATGGCGGTGGAGCTGGTCTATGTGCCTGCGAAGGACCTGAACATCTTTGGTCGATACCTGGTGTGGTCTATCAAGTCCTGACAAGTCCAGACATGTCCCAGAGAGAAACGTCGAGCTTCGCTCCAAGAGACAATGGGCTATGCGGATCCTAGCCCGCTCCAATCAGGGGGTTAGGTTCCTGGCCAAGAGCCAATGGGACTCTCGGCCGCTGTAAATAACCTATTGGGAAGTGGGGGTGTGTTTTGGGTGGCGGTTTCTCGGGGAATATAAGCCGGCCTGCGAGCTGGCCAAAGTCGTCTTGTTCCTGATTGAATAAAGTACGCTTTGCTGAAATCACTTTCCGTCTGCATACTTTTTACTGGCGACGAGGATGGGATTAATCTCCCTTGGAACAGAGACCACATTACGGACATCGCCGTGAGCCGCGGCACCGAATTTGCCACCGCCGTTAGCATCAAGCATCTTTGAGAAGCGCCACTCACCACATCGCTCCCGAGCCTCGAGCTGGCCAAAGTCGTCTTGTTCCTGATCGAATAAAGTACGCTTTGCTGAAATCACTCTCTGTCGAGGAGGCAGTGAAGTGGTTCTGCAAGCACAGCTTTATGGGGCAGGAAGGAATGATAAAAGTTCAGGAGCCCCAAGAATGCCTGGAATTCCAGCTTGGAGGTAGGTGTGGGAGCATCGACAATGGCACGCACCTTGTCTGGGTCTGGATGGATGCCCTCGGCATCAATGGAGAACCCCAGGAACTTGACTCGCGGAGCCCCCAGGAGGCACTTCTCCCACTTCACCTTGAGGCCAGCCACTTGGAATCGCTGCAGGACAGTGCCCAGTCTACTGGCAAAATCCTCTTCCATGGGGGCAGCGATTAGAACGTCATCAAAGAAGGGTTGGACCACAGGAATTCCTTTAAGGAGCGAGTCCATGAGGTTTTGGAAGATTCCCGGGGCAACACTGACCCTGGACTGAAGCCGCCGCACCCTGAACGTGCCCCTGTGCGTTACTATGGTCTGGGCTTCTGCGGTCACATCATCCACGGGCAGTTGCTGGTAGGCCTGTGCCAAATCTACTTTTCCGAATACCTCGGTGCCCACCAGAGAGGCCAAGACATGGCTGACTACTGAGACCGGGTAGGAGTGGTCCTGCAGGGCTTAATTTATGCTGCATTTGTAGTCCGCAGAGATGTTAGGCTTAACAGGCATCACACTGATTTCACACAAGAGTTGCACCGTGGTCACACCTCCCTTTGCCCCGCTTCTATTGGTCCATTTCCCACTCAAAGCTGCGCTGCCACATTTTGACCCGCGGCTTCACCCGATTTTCCCCATGGTTTTGTGATCCTCAAAAAACAGGATCACGAAACCGTGGGGAAAATCGGGTGAAGCCGCGGGTCAAAATGTGGCCGTGTGGCTTTGAGTGGAAAATTGACCAATAGTAGCAGGGCAAAGGGAGGCGCGACCGCGGTGCAGCTCTTGTGAGAAATCGGTCTCGGGGTTTCCCAGAGGGCATGTGGAACTGGCTCCAAAACCCCTTGGCCCACTAACTGATCTAGTTCCTCATCTATTTTTGGCTTCAGTGCAAATGGGACGCACCTGGCCTTCAGCCGTATGGGCCGCACCTCTGGGCAGAGCTGAAGTGAGACGGGGGGTCTGGTATAGCAACTGAGTGTCCCATCGAAAATAGCTGGGAACTCGTCGCACACCCGCTGGAAGTCTTTCGTGACCACATGGTGCACCCCAGTTACTTGGAACCCCATGGGCGCGAACCAGGCTAGTCCTAGGAGACTCATGCGGCTGCCTCCCACAACCAACAAGTCCAAAAGTCCATCAAAATTCTGGTACTGCACCCGGAACTTGCCCACCCCTCTCACGGTCACCTCGTTCTGTGGAAGTCCTGTAGGGTGAAACCAGATGGTCTGAGGTGAGGACCCCCCCTAGGGAAGATTCTCCTAAAGGTGTCCTCTGAGATTATGGAGATGGAGGACCCTGTGTCTAGCTCCATCTTGCAGGAGTTTCCCTCAATCAAGACAGTCACTGTAATTTTATTGGGGGTATCCTGGGGTAAGTTCAGTACCTGTTGCTGCTGGAGGGTGGTGGTGTGTAGTTCCATGGTGTGCATAGATGCTGAGGTTGCCATCGGTCATCTCCGGTTTTCCTTGGAATGGCAGGCTTGGGCGATATGGCCAAACTTTCTGCAATTCCTACACATGGCATCCTGGAAACGGCAGGATTTCCGCTCATGGGGTTACCTGTAGCTGGCGCATGGCGTCGATGTAACAGCTTCGATAGCACGTGAACAAGTGGATGGGTGAGTGCTGAGGTGGGCTGGACGCTGTATTTGCAGGACCTCTTCTTCCTCCTCCTCGGCATACATGTGGTGGGCTGCGGTGGTTGGCATCCTTGAAGATGGTGTACTTTGCGCCTGCCTGACCTCCACTGTGAACTAGTCAGTGGCTTCTGTGGCAAGGGCTAATTCCATGGCCTCTTTGAATATGAGGTCTTGCTTGGCAAGAAGCTTTTATTGGATCTGCTCGTCCTGCAGTCCACTCACCAGCCCATCACGGAGCTCTTCCTCAAGGTCATGGAAGTTACAGTGCCCGGTGACCCATCGGAGGGCCGTAACGTATGCTGTGATTGATTCACCCGTGGCCTGGTTCCTATTGTGGAACGCGTGGTGGGCAGCGATGATGGAGGGCTTTGGTGAGAAGTGCTCCTTGAGCTGGTCCAAAATTGTCTTGTACACGGTGTCTCGGAGCTCTGCTGGAGCAAGCAGTGAACAAGCGATCTCGAAGATAGAGCGGCCACAGACTCAGAATAAGGTAGCATGCTTCTTTTCGTCCTCGATGATCTCAGAGGAGTAGAGGAAAAACTTGAAATGGGTAGGATAGGAGTCCCAGTCCTCCGCAGCAGCGTCAAATGCATCAAAGTGTCCTGGAGCGGCAGCCATGGTCCTGGGAGCGATGCGATGCATGTGGCACTGGAGCTTGGTGCGCAGTGTGCTTCTGGTGGGCGCTGCCTCAACAGGATCCCATCCTTGTCGCCAGTGTTAAGTGCTGGGTTCTGGATGCATTGCAGTGAAACAGCTCTACTTTATTAAATGATTTCAGGAACACTACAAGACAAATTCCTGGGCATCTGCCCTGTTTTTAAGCATGCAAACACCACACCCCAAACACACCTCACTCCCAACGATAGGCTATTTACATAACACTGTTATTCTATTGGTCTACTCCAGGATCCTAGCTAGCTATTGTTCAGGGGAAACAAGCTCAACCAGATCCAGGTACTAGTTCAGGCATGAGTCATACTCACAACACAGACATATGCAAAGAAAAAGAAAAAGAAAGTTGGATTCAGAGTGGGGTTGCATGGTATTTTAAAAGCCTGAGTTGAATTGTTTAATATCAGTAAAAAGCTAGGTG
>NW_015172304.1:0-4274 GCF_001447785.1 Gekko japonicus | reverse complement strand
CCTGCAGGAAATGACCCCTGCTCTGCAGGTGCTGTGTGATGTATTTTCCCCATAGCATTTATGCCTTCACCTTCTGAAAGCTAAGGTGCATAATGGCTACAGAAGTTCCTTAGGAGATGGGCTTTGTTGTTTGAAGTTCTCATCGATAAAATCACAAATGCTTTCATATGTCAAGGAATGTATCTTATTGCTCCCATGCCGAAGATGTAATATTTCTACATATACTGAAGCCATGCCGGGGGGAGGGGCAGGGGGTTTCTTTTTTTTTACCCCCGGGGGGGGGAATTTAAATGTTTAAAAAAAGAGAGGAAATAATTGCTCTCTTATTGAACCAAAACTTATTTGACTACTTTAAGAACATATAATGATTAATTAAGAACCTAGTTAACAAATATATTATTTAGCATATTTATGACATGTAAAAGTATAAAAGCCTCAGTGTTCTACAAGTAAAACTGTTTTAATATTTCCAATACGTGAGAGTGCGTGATTTGCAAACTACTACACACCATGTGTTTCCCTTGCAGATGCATTTTAGCTTTATCTGAGAAGTAGGAAAAATAAATGTTGAGAATAGAAAAGAGACGTTTTGTGGCAAAGAAAAGAATATATATTATTTGGACAAAAAGCATCCCATAAAGTCACAATAGGGCTAGCCAGCACATTTGGATACTGTTAAACCTTCAAATATCCTTAATGGGAAGAATAGCTACAATTAAAATGAATATATTACCAAGATTGATCTTTTTATTTCAGGTAATTCTGTACTTCAAAATCCAAAATATTTTAAAGAACTTAATAAAACGATTTTGCATTTCATATGGCAAGGGAAAAGACCAAGAATAAATGTATTTATTTATTAATTAAATTTGTATCCCACCCTTCCAACATGGGCTCAGGGTGGTGAACATAGAGGCAAATGCCATACATAAAACAATAAAACAATAAACAATCGTTACCTGTAAAACAGTTAAAAGTCGGTGCTCAACAGACCATATCAATTCCATAATAAAATGCCAATAACAATAACAACACTCCGAGTAAACAGAATTGTCTCTGCTCAATTGATTCATCCCCATACCAGGGCCAGTGTGCCTCATGATGGTAATATGGTGGTGGTACAATAAAACTTACAGCTCTTCAAGATATTAAGAGAACTGGATTTGCATTACCAGATTGGTTACTGTATTATAGAGCTGCAGCTCTGACATGGATAAAAGACTTGATTACTCTAGAGAATCCAAGACTTTTGAAACTAGAAGGACATGACTTGCTGTTAGGCTGGCACACTTTCTTAGGCTTTGGGAAAGCAGATACACATAAATATTTCAAACAACATCAAACAAACCCTACTGAATATATGGGAAGAAACAAAGCAAAAATTGTATACCAAAACTCCAAAATGGATCGCTCCTTTAGAAGCTTTTACTAATCCAGACATATATTCCAAGGAAAAAACTCTAAGACATGAAGATTTGTAGGACAAAAGATTATAGCTTTATTTATAACATTTCTATGTAGCCTTTCCATCTGGCTCAGAGTCCCTCACTCTTCAATAAGGTAACATCATACACATTATGGCATATTAATCGGAAAAAACACATTTAAACAAGAAATACTTATTTGAAAACATGTTCTATACATCTATAGTACACACAGGCATTAGTCACTAATACTGCAGATTGTCTTACATAAATACCTTTGTACCACATATTTTGATACAACCTTAAAAAGCATTTCACTCATTCCAAATGGGAAAAAAATGTGGCCATTTCAGCACTTGAAAAGGCATGCAGGGGGAGGGGGGCCTTAGTCCACCGTGCTGCAGGCCCAGTCAGGATGAGGCCCTTATGGCATTTTTAAACCCCTTTAAAATGGCAGTGGTGTCCACAGGTTTGACCTGTGGATTTGGCCCTACATAAGGGGCTGTGAGGAACACCTGCCATTCCCACAGGCCTTTTGCTTCTGGCTCCCACTCCTGGAACCCCTGAACAACTCCCCAAACCAATTTTACCTGTAAGTTCTTGAGACAGGCTTGCACACAATAAACCAGACGTCCTAAAATTAATTAAGGATTGATTAAATGAACTAAAAATAATTAAGTACTCTGTACAGTCTCATCAGGTCTAGATAACAAGAAAAATTGCAAAGCTATCTCATTTCATATCTGTGCTACAGACAGCAAGTCTCTTACAATCATTAGAAGATAATAAGCATACAAGCAGTAGCAGAGTTCTTGAGACAGGCTTGCACACAATAAACCAGACGTCCTAAAATTAATTAAGGATTGATTAAATGAACTAAAAATAATTAAGTACTGTGTACAGTCTCATCAGGTCTAGATAACAAGAAAAATTGCAAAGCTATCTAACACATTTCATATCTGTGCTACAGACAGCAAGTCTCTTACAATCATTAGAAGATAATAAGCATACAAGCAGTAGCATAGCAGAGCCAGTTTGGTGCAGTGGTTAAGGTGGACTCTAATCTGGGAGAACCGGGTTTGATTCCCCGCTCCTCCACTTGCAGCTGCTGGATGACCTTGGGCAAGCCGTAGTTCTGTCAGAGCTGTTCTTGAAAAAGAGCAGTTTCTGTCAGAGCTCTCGCAGCCCCACCTACCTCTCAGGGTGTCTGCTGTGGGGAGGGCAAGGGAAAGGAGTTTGTAAGCCGCTCTGAGACTCCTTTGGGTAGTGAAGGGTGGGGTATAAATCCAATCTCCTCCTCCTCCTCCTATCTATAGCCATTGGTCATAGCAACAATTAACCGTATCCCTGACTAGTCTATAGCCCCAATTATAGTCCTTTGCCCTATAGAGTCAGGTGGTCTCTCTTGTGCAATCAAAGATCTTCTCACAAATCTTCGAGAAAACTCCGGTAATTGCTTCTTCTAGCAGATGCTGGCTTCTACTCCTATTTCCTTCCTTTCGACTGGCTTCTACTCCTATTTCCTATTTCCTTTTTTTAAAAAAAGAGGTGCTGGAACTCTCAAGAGGGAAATGAAGTTTTCAATCAGTCTACTGAAAATGCATGAACGTTTAAACATTTTTAAAAGAATTTTGTTGAAGAGGTTCTGGAACTCTGTTCCAGTGCGTTCCCCCAGAAAAAAAGCCCTGTAACCCCTTCTATCATGTTATCCAATTAACCACAGGTTTCCTTGATGACCCTTACCACATTTCATTGCTTGGCTTTGGATGAGATAAGGTTGGTGTTAGCAAGAGCTCTGAAATCACAGACTCCTGTATGCTCAAACTAGGTCTTACAATATTCACATTAACCCTTCCAATGGAGCGAGGGCATTTGAGCATCACAGTTAGGATTTATCTCTCTAGTACTGCAATCCAAATCTTTAGCTGAAGTAAGGGCATGGATGGTCCATTTTTATGGACCACTGGTTAGCCTGTGGACAAATAGTTTAAAAGTATATAAGCATCCTAAAATATCAGTGAACATTCTAATACAAAACTAATATCACAGAGTAACCAAATGACTGTCACTGGACATGCCCAAAGTATATGTTTAAGGGATGCATCCTTTGAGTTATAACACCAACAGTTACTTTACTTTTCTGAAGTGGCACTGTGTTGCCCAGTATATCCTAAACATATTTTTTTGCTGAATAAGTTGCAACTTAAGATTTGCAGAGTGTTGTTATATTTCTGTCTCTACTTTACATATTTATTTATTTAAAAAATCAGTTACTGGATGTATTGAGGTTCCCCCCCTTCTAGTTCTTTCTTTTTTCGAAAAAAATATTTTTTCTTAAAGTAGGTGTTCATCTTAACAGCTACTTCTTCTAGTCCCCTGCCAAGGATTATCTGTTTAACCTTCTCTGTCCAAACACGTCCACTCTCTGTTTAGAGTGCCTACCCTCCAAAGACACTTTAGAGAGAGGGACACAGAAAATCCCTTCTGTGCAGATCTTTAGGTTTCGAAGTCCCTTTAGGGTTTCTGAAGTTTTCCATGACGTCCTGAATTCCTTATGTGTCGTATAACCTGGAGCATTATTTTGGAATTGGAGGGGAGGGTAAGGTTTTTTTTAATTGCTTTATGGACACTGTAGGTACCTTGTGTTGACAGCCACCTTGAGGAAAGAAGGGTGCTTGAACCAATAAATAATGCATTCTATTTCCTGAAGAAAACAACTCAAAAATATTAATAATCCCAGACTGATTTACGTTTTTTGCCTTATTATCAGCACAATATATATGCATATGTGTGTGTTTGTGTGTGTGTTAATAGATATATAAATGTTTATTTACAGTCCAAGACCATTGA
>NW_015172303.1:0-4218 GCF_001447785.1 Gekko japonicus | reverse complement strand
CTTTCCAGGGTCTCAGGAAGAGGCCCCTTCTGCATCGCCCACTACTGGATTCTTTGGTTGAAAATGCTAGAGATTGAACCTGGGATCTTCACCACGACAAGCAGAGGTTTTGCTGCTGATCCACGGCCCCTTCTTCAACCATCATTAGAAAACAACAGCAGCTATTTGAAGAAAACAACACTCCCACAAAGACAAACGGTAAGGAGCTTCCGGCGGCGCTCTGATCCCTTTTCACGTTTTTGGGGCCTCCCGGGGCCCGGGAGAGCCCTGCCAGCTCTCTTGGGGGGAGAGCTGGGGCAGGGGGTTCAGTAGCGGCCCTTCCCGTGGATGGCAACGCAGGGAGGTGACCGCTATTGACCCCGAAGCAGGCGTGGAGAACGGGAGAGAAAATGGCTGCCATTTTCTCAACAGCTGCAGCCATCCGTCTGTTTTTAAATTATAACGTTTATGGATTAAAAATACAGCAACGAAGGAATTTATACCAGAAGCATACATCGTGAAGTGAAAAAGGAAAGAACCCCGAACTGTCTGGAAAAAAGAAAAGAAAAGAGAGCGGCCAGAAAAAAGTGAGAAGTAAAAATCTTTGTTTTACCTTTGGTTTCTTTAAGGGGAAGAAACATTAATTTCTTAAGACAGAACTATAAGTAAAGAAATTATAAGAAAATGTCTGAGTTAGTGAATGAAATGGAGGACAATACCTTGGTGGTTGAGATGACGGTAGAACAATTTGTAGAAGCCCTGACAGAGAACATCCAAGAGGGAATTAAAGCGGGCATAAAAGCAGCATTTGCGAGCCTGGGTGAATCTCAATTTACAACGGAGCCTTTCGAGACTATTGGAGCCTCTATGCTGACTTTGGAACTAACAGAGCCGAGTTTAGAGGGTGAACGAAAAAACAGAGACAAGGCACTGCCACTGACATTGAAAACAAGGCAAAATAAGGGAGAAATTAAAGGACAACGGAAGAGAAAGCATTTGAAACGAAAAGGAAGAGTCTTCAAAAGGTTTAAAGAGAAGAAAAGGTGGCGAAATGGAAGAAAATTTAGACTCGTAGTGAAGATTAAAGGGACCAGGCTAATATGGAAACAGACATCTTTAAGGAGTACTGAAGAGAGGCTCGAAATGAATTTGCATCGGTGGAAAGGAAGAGAACATAGAGAGAAGCTACTTGGGATAGAGAAATTGTTGAAGTATAAAAGGCAGGTTAAACTATGTGATGTTGATTATAGACTCATAATTTGAATAGAGTAAATTGATGGTGGGTTATAGAAGTAAGAGATTCTTAGAGTTAAAATGTAAGAACAGGAGTGATTAGAGGAAAATGAGGTTAAATGTAGTAGGATAGGCGTTGATGAAGAGAACTAGAAGGGAGGAAATGACTATGACTATGAAATTTCTATATACCTATGTATTTACTTAATTTTGGCAAAATGAAATGACTTGATTGTTTGGAAGGGATTAGTATGGAAAGCATGAATGAACTGTTATGATTATAATGGGAATGTCTACATACTGCCTGGCTTAGTGGTGCCTTATGGATAGATGTAAGAGAATCAAATGGGAGGATATGAAATGATTATTATTTTTTTACATACCTATATATTTACTTAGTTTTGGCATAATAATGAAATTTATTGATTTGAAGGGATCAGTATGGAAAGGGATTGGTATGGAAAGCATGAATGAACTGATATGATTACAAGGGGAATGCCTAGATGTTGCTTGAATTAGTGGTGCCTTTGGAGTCGGTAAAATAGTAAATAGTAAATTAAGATAATGTACAAATCTATTCTTGTCTGTTTACTCTTTATTTTTGGTGAGGTTTGGAAGTTATATGTATTGGGGAAATTATTTATTTAACTTATAATTAGTCTCTTTATCTAAATATTTATGGGTTTATTATGAAGGGATCATTGTGAAAATTATGAAAATTATGAATGAAATATAATGAATTATTATGAATAGTGTATTTAGAGTGATTGGATTTTTGGTTAAATTATGATGGATGAGGTTTAAATTATTATGATATCATATTTAAAATTATTAATTTATTAAGCATAATATTTATAAGGTTCCATGACTTTAAAGATTGAAAGGTTAATAACAACTAAGTGGGAATTTACTTCAGTAGACTATCTTAAGGAAAAAGAAAAATTGTCAAAGATAAGTGCAAAATGGTAATAATGGATGTATGCGCTGGTAAAAATGTTTTGCTTTAAGTTAAAGAATGATTAAGAAGGTAAATGTAAGCGGTAAAAATGTTCTATTTCAAGTTAATGAATGGTTAATGAAGGTAAATGAAATGTTGGATATAACTGTTGCTGTTTAAAAATTATGTATACAAGGCTTAATTGGAGTGATTGTTAATTTAAGCACAATATAGGTGGATGTATATTACTGAAAACTCAATTAAAAATATTTAAAAAAGAAGACAAACGGTAATAATGAGTTTCCTGGGTTCTCATGTGGCTGGGCTGCACAGCATCGCCAAGTGGCGGAGAGCGATTTCTCCCACTCAGTAAGAGGATGATAACTGACCACACCAGCACTTGCCGTGGATTGACCACAGGGCTGCTCATTCTGGGTGGAGGCTGTCACCCTTGGGTAATCACTGGCATAGTCTTTACTGTTTCAGTTAATTTGGTTGGTTCCGGTTGGATGTAGAATCTTACTGGGGTTTTTTCCCATTTACTTACAATCTGCAGTTAGATGGTTGCATTTCATTTGGCTCTGGCAGGGGTTTAGGTGATGCTTCAGTAAGACCGACTGGGTGCTGCATATGTTTGGGTGGGATGACAATGGGAGGAAACGTACGTTTAGAGAGACAAGAACGTGCCTATGTATTTCTTAAAAACATTTGTGTCCTGCCTTTTCATCCTCTGTCTCCTAAAAGATGCCTGCAGTTTATACCCCGGTAAGAGCCCTGGCAAATGGAATGGGCTTGCAGCACCTCTTGAAGGTGCCAGGAAAGGCCCCCTTAAGTGGGGGAACGCCCAACAGGAGGCCGCCTGGGTTGGCACAGCCTGGGAATATACCAGAGGAGATGGAGCTTTAAATATGTGGGCACCGGGCTGCAGTGCTCCCTCTAAGCTGAGTTGGTGTGAGCTAGCTCGCAGTTTTTGAGCCTCCAGCTCGCACATTTTTGTCTTAGCTCAGGAAGGAGGGCTCCAGAGCAAACTCATTGATGCAGTAGCCAAATCACTTGCCCACAACTTCAATGCCAGTAGCTCACAAAGTAGAATTTTTGCTCCCAGGACTCCACAGCTTAAAGGGAGCATTGCTAGGCTGTGAAGGGCTTTAAATGTCACAACAAGCACCTTGAATTGAACCCAGAAACCACCTGGCAGCCAATATTGTTGTTTTGGGATGGGAGAGCTATAGTCCCCTCAGCTAGACCCTGACAATAATTGGGCTGCCGCATTCTGAACCAGCTGCACGTTCCTGGTTGTCTTCCAGGGAGCCCAACCCAACAGCAAAGTTACAGAAACATGGATCAGCATGGAGAGATTGTCCAGCGTCTGTGTGTCATGACTCTCAGTGTGTGTGTCATGACTCTCAGTGACTCCTCTGCTTCAGCCTTGATATTGCATACTGCCAGGTCACTTGAGAAGAAAGGTGACGGACTAGGCTCTCATTCTCCGGCAGGAAGCATGCAAGGAAGTTTACCCCCCGACACATCTGGGCACATGTTGCTTGTCTCAGGTACAAGGCTGTTGCTTCTGCAGACTTTTTTGCATCTGGCAGAGTGGCACAGGAGGAGGGCGCTTGCTTGAGGCACCAAAACCCCTTCAGCTGCCCCGAAGGACACTAATGTTGGAGTTTCAAAGTAAGAGTGATTCAGCCATCAGCTGTGATGTTTTCCCACAAGTCTTTGCTAACAAAATCTCTCAGATGTGATCTAACTTAGATGTGATCCACCTAGAGGCGTCTGAAGAACCATTTGGTCCTTTAATGGTCCAGTTCAGTCTCCTCTCTACCGTTATTCACAGGCCACCATACGTAAGTTAGATTCTTACCTATCCTGGCTATTGAAATCTTTTCTGATGAAGTGAGCAGTGACTCACCAAAGCTCCTACCTTACCACAAATTCTGTTAGTTTTTAAGGTGCTACTGGACTCTTGCTCTTTTCTATTTCTACCAACAGACTAACAGAGCTACCCATCTCGATCTATTTCCCGATGAAGGTGAATGAATCACCTCTGAAGATGCATCAGTGGT
>NW_015172302.1:0-4470 GCF_001447785.1 Gekko japonicus | reverse complement strand
CACTACACTTACATTAATACATAGAGGGTCTATGAAAAGGTTGTGGCATTGTGTCAGGAGAGGGAAGGTAGCATGGTATAACCCAATCTTGTCCCATCTCAGAAGCTAAGCATGGTCAGTACTTGGACAGAGGACCACCAAGGAAGACTGCAGGGGAAGACAATGGCAAATCACCTCTGCTTCTCCCTTGCCTTGAAAGCCCCTTGCTGAGGTCACCATAAGTCTTGGATGGGTGACCACTAAGAAAGACTCAGCAGAAGAAGGCAATGGCCAACCACCTCTGCTTCTCACTTGCCTTGGAAGCCCCTTGCTGGTGTCACCATGAATCCTGGACGAGAGACTCCCAAGGAAGACTCTGCAGAGGAGGGCAATGCCAAGACACCTCTGCTTCTCACTTGCCTTGGAAACCCCTTGCTGGGGTCACCATAAGTCTTGGATGAAAGACCACCAAGGAAGACTCTTCAGAGGAAGGCAATGACAACTCACCTCTGCTTCTTACTTGCCTTGAAAGCCCCTTGCTGGGGCTACCATAATTCTTGGATGGAATACTACCAAGGAAGGCTCTGCAGAGGAAGACAATGACCAAACATCTCTGCTCCTCACTTGCCTTCAAAGCCTCTTGCTGTGATCACCAAAAGTCAGCTGTGACCTGGCAGCATTCTAGACACACACACATTATTTCGGGAAGCAAACAAAAACACGTGCCCCTCAACAGCATGCTCTCCTCCAGGTTTCCATGCCCCACGCTCCCCTTCTCAGATCTGAACAATCCGGTTCACCGTGACACCAGGTCTGTCCCTTAATTATGTATGGAGATCAATCTAATAATACAGGTAGAAGTAAAAAAAAAAAAAAAGCTACTGTGCAGCCACCAACCAGTTCATAAGGAATTTATAACATTTGCCACACCAATGCATTAATTCCAGGATTGGCTCACCGTGGTTACTCCCTGTCAAATTCACCCAATATCAGAAGGTGGAGGAATCTGAAGCAGGGCCTCTGAAGATGACCATAGTGGTTGGGCAGGTTCATAAGGAGGGGTCTGGAGAGGCCCTATTCCACCCTGCCCTTCTAGGGGTTTCTTTGTTTTCTTTGTCTCCAGTAGCCCACCACCTTTGTAAGGAATTACCCACTGGGAGGGTCAGGGCTTCCAGCTTCCCTTCCAATTTCTGAGGCCTTGCCTCTGTTTTGGCCCCTGCCTAGCAGCGGTTCATCACGAGGTCAGTTTACTGCCTTGAGCGCCCTTGGAGGAATAGCCACTTGCCATCTGCCCCCTTCCCCCTGGCACTCCTTTCAAAATAGCATGTGGAGGTCTGTGTGGTACAGAGAACCACTGCCAGCCTCAAATGTTATAAATTATTTATTAAAGAGAAAATGTTTACAAGACTACTTTTAGCACAGCACCAGACTGAGGAAGGCGTACAAAAGAAATGGTCAAAAACGCAAATCCTCTGTTGTTCTATTTATACATGCCCTATCAGATGTTAAAATAGAACAGGCTCCTTTTGCTTATGATGTTACAGATCTATACAGAGTGGCCATTACCTTGAAGCTGTCTTCAGCTCTTCAGATGAGCACATGGTTAAAATGGCTGCCTTCTCAGAGAAGAGGTCTGTGTAGGCTCATGGATGCAGCTCCCAAGAAAAAGAGCCCTCCTTCCTGTTGCAAGTAGTTCTTTTTTAAATCATATCTGTTTTTCCACCCACTGACCAGGTCACACCAGGTCAAAGAAGCATTTCCCAGGGTTTATTCCTGGAGATTATTCCTGGATCTGTTCTATCCTAAAAAAATCCTCCAGTCTCTGTTCCCTGCTTGGAGGAGGGGAAGAGCTTGACGCACCCATTATCTCCCCTGCTAGATCTATTAGCATTTGTAAGGAGGTAAGCTGAGATATGTCTGGGAAACAATTGAACTGACTCCCCCCCCCCTTGTCTCTGCCCAGAGAGATAAGAAAGCTGTTAAAACACAATGTGGAGGTTTGGCTCATTCCCAGCCTCCTATGAAAAAATACATTTCTTCAGAGCATTCAAATAATATTAAAAAAAAACATTTGTAAAAGGGAATGGTTTGGGAACATCAGCATGCAAAATGTGCAGAATGGAAAGGCCCATGATAAACGTTTTGTGGGGCAGAGGGGGAACCAAATAGGGCATACCCGGGGTTATTACAGAGGCTACTGTAAACTCTTGGAG
Source organism: Gekko japonicus (assembly GCF_001447785.1). Lineage (NCBI taxonomy): Eukaryota > Metazoa > Chordata > Lepidosauria > Squamata > Gekkonidae > Gekko > Gekko japonicus. The sequence goes on along the minus strand of NW_015172302.1, from coordinate 2,278 downwards.
GACTGGCTAGATTAGGGGTGTGTTGCCTAATATGCAAAGGAGTTCCTGCTACAAAAAGAGCCCTGCGATACCTATGAATTGCACAGGTTACTACTAATACACTACTGAGCATTCTGAACTAATGTACAACTGACTCTTCTGGATGGCTTCTATAATAATTTACTCAACTAAGGAAGAATCCTGAGCACAGATTACCTAGAGAGATGCTCTCCTCATCTGTGAAAGCAAAGCAATTACCACCTTGCATGTAGGCCTCATCTTTTATTTAAAAAATATACAAACTTGTGGTTTTTATTCAATCATTTGCTAATCTTGTTTGTAATTCCTACTCATATACACCTTCCTTCCCCCCCTCCCCCCCAGCTCTCCCAGACTAAACAGTAAGGCAGATTCAATTACATGAGCCTCAATAATTTAAGACATACCGAAGAATGAGATAAAAATTTGATAAGCAGCAACTAAGCATAGCTCCATGAGACGCCGGGACTTTTCTCGAAATTCAGCTACTGTTTGCCCCCGAGCCGGTTTGTTAGATTAAAAATAATGTTTATGCATTTCGCAAAATTGAATTTCCCCTACTCCTTTGATTTTTTGGTTATGCTCCAATTTGCTTCTGTAATGAACTCTGTTCTATGGAAGTATTTTCTTCGCCGCCCTTTCACCTCCAGCACTTTTACGCTTAAAATGGAAGAATCCACATCAGCAAAAAAAACAACTTTGCCAGTTGGGAAGGAGTAATAAGCAATCGGAGCTAGAGTGTTTTCGTGTGATGTCCTAATGCAAGGACTGGTTAGAGACCATCTCTTTGATGACGTGCATTCCACCATCTTCTGATTTATGTTTTCATGTCCTCCAAATAGAGGGGAATGTGTGCAGAAATCACCACAGGTTGTCCATGCTCTCCTTGTCTCCTCGTTGCATCTTCCACTTGGCCCTCCCTGGCTCCTGTAGCTGCAGATCAAAAGGGGAAGGACCTTGAGCCATTAGGGATGCCACCCTCCAGGTGGGACCTGGGGCTTCCCTGGAATTAGAGCTCATCTCCAGACCAGAGAGATCAGTTCCCCTGGAGGGAATGGATGCTTTGGTGGGTAGACTCTTTGGCATAGTAACCTGCTGAGGTCACTGCCCTTTTTAGGCACCATCCCCAAATCTCCAGGAGTTTCCCAACCTGGATCTGGCAATCCTACCACCATCCCCTGCTGGTGGTACCTGGCCACTCTAGATGCCACCTGGGTTCTTCACCTTTTGTCAGCACCTGCCCTGCACTGACTGAAGTGGGTGATCAGATATCTATCTCCTCACTGGCTGCTGTCTTGGCCATTTTGAAAAGGAAGCGAGAAGTTCTGAATGGTCTGTCAGGGCTTCTGGTCTCTGGTGAGAACACCCATTCTCACAAGATGCCCAATTCCTTTCCTGCTTCTGCAGTGGCATTGCCCCTTCTCCCATTTTGCCTGCTGCTCAGCAAGAAGATCAAATCAGTCAATCCTGAAAGAAATCAACCCTGACTGTTCCTTGGAAGGCCAGATAATGAAACTGAAGCTCAAATACTTTGGTCACCCAATGAAAAGGGAGCACTCACTGGAGAAGACCCTGATGCTGGGAAAGATTGAAGGTCAAAGAAGACGGGGACGGCAAAGGATGAGATGGTTAGACAGTGTCATCGATGCAACAAACATGAAATTGAGCAAACTTCAGAGGACGGCGGAAGACAGGAGGGCCTGGCGGGATCTGGTCCATTGGGTCGCGAAGGGTCGGACTCGACTGTGCGACTGAACAACAACAACAGCTGAAAAGGCCTCAGAAATCTTCCCCACTAAAGTGGCCAGCCAGGTTGAGAAACTCCTGGAGATATGGGGATGGAGCCTGGGGAGGACAGGGATGCAACGCCATAGAGTCCACCCTCCAAAGCATCCATTTTCTATAGGGAAACTGATCTCTGTCATCTGGAGATGAGCTGTAATTCCAGGGGGTCCCCAGGTCCCACCTGGAGGCTGGCATCTCTATTTCCCACCCAGTTTCATCTCTGGCAGTCCCTGACCCTGGCCCAAAATATCAGGCCCATCTACTAGAGTTGCCAGGTATCCCCTGGCCACCAGCAGGATATGGGGGGGGGGGTAAGGTTGCCAGATCCAGACTTGGAAACTCTTTGTTCAATCCCTGGAGTGGTGGGGGAAGACATAGAACTATTTTGTGTACTGGTTTGCATGCTCCAAATATCAGGTACCCAGAAGTCAAGCAATGAAGGACTGTTCAGTCGAAGGTCAGAGGTCCAGAAGTC
>NW_015172301.1:0-4508 GCF_001447785.1 Gekko japonicus | reverse complement strand
TGCAGTATTCTTTCTCTTCCAAAGCCACGGAGTTCAACAGGAAGAATTGATGAAAACACAACCTGCACTCCCAGGTCCTTCACCTTTTTACCTAGAGCCACATAGTCTCTTTTAGTATGTTCCGGACTGTTCCAGACTGTTCCCACATGGATGAGCAAGAAAGGATAATAATCTGTTGGTCTGATGAGTCTCTCTACACTTTCTGTCACATCCTGAATGCGTGCACCTGGTAGACAGCATACCTCTCAAGATGTGAAGTCCAGCTGGCACACTTTAACCTCCACCCCTCTCAGTAGGGAATCTCCAATTAACAGCGCACACCTTCATCTATTTTAGGGAGCAGAAGCACTAGTTATCTCATCCACGGGGGTCTGAGAAATTTTCTTCAAGTTTCGAGGAGTAGCCCTTGTTCCATGGTCAAGAATCAATATCTATGGAAAGATCCCAGAACTGATTGCTTAGAAACAGAGAATCAGAATGTCTCCTGAGTTTCCTGTACTTCTGGGTTATAACCTTCAGTGCCTTGTGGGGCCTGGACTCCCCTCTAATTAAGAGGTTCGGAAGCTGCTTCTGGGCAAAAGCTCGGCTGTGGCTCTTGAAAGGCTGTGTTATCCTTAAACCCTGGAATGTTACCCACCTTCCCAGGTGCTAATGTTATCTCTCTTTATTTCAGCAGAGAACTATCAGAGGAATGAGGAGGGTGATGAACGTCAGCTGCAGATGCTAGATTCACTTAATAATGACTTGAAAGGAAATGTCAGAATTCAAGGCAGACCTAAGAGAAAGGAAGACAGCTGTTTGGTTGAGAACATAGATGGTAGAATGCATAATGTACATTTTCCAAAGCACAATATAATGAAGACAAGTACATCCATTCAATGTAGAAAGTTCTTCAAATATAGATCACAGCTTCTTATGAACCGAAGAACACAAAGAGGAGAGAAATTCAGTTTGAATGCTAATCTTCAATGGCATAAAAGAAGCCACACAGGGGAGAAACATTTTGAATGCTCAGAGTGTGGAAAGAGATTCAGTCATAGTGGCAGTCTTCAAGTGCATAAAAGAATCCACACAGGGGAGAAACCATTTGAATGCTCAGAGTGTGGAAACAAATTCTGTACGAGAAGCCATCTTCAAGTGCATAAAAGAACCCACACAGGAGAGAAACCTTTTGAATGTTCAGAGTGTGGAAAGAAATTCAGTCAAAGTAGCCATCTTCAAGAGCATAAAATAACCCACACAGGGGAGAAACCTTTTGAATGCTCACAGTGTGGAAAGAGTTTCAGTATGAGTCGCTATCTTCAATATCATCAAAGAAATCACACAGCGGAGAAACGTTTTGAATGCTCAGAGTGTGGGAAGAAATTCAGTCAGAGTGGCAGTCTTCAACAGCATAAAAGAACCCACACAAGGGAGAAACCTTTTGATTGCTTGGAGTGTGGAAAGAAATTCAGTACAATTCGCTATCTTCAATACCATCAAAGAGCCCACTCAGGGGACCTACCTTTTGAATGCTCAGAGTGTGGGAAGAAATTCAGTCAGAATGGCAGTCTTCAACAGCATAAAAGAACTCACACAGGGGAGAAACCTTTTGAATGTTCAGAGTGTGGGAAGAGCTTCAGTCGGAGTAGCCATCTTCAAGACCATAAAAGAACCCACACAGGGGACAAACCTTTTGAATGCTCAGAGTGTGGGAAGCGATTTAGTCAGAATGGCGGTCTTCAACAGCATAAAAGAACTCACACAGGGGAGAAACCTTTTGTATGCTCAGAGTGTGGGAAGAGATTCAGTCAGAGTAGCCATCTTCAAGACCATAAAAGAACCCACACAGGGGACAAACCTTTTGAATGCTCAGAGTGTGGGAAGAGATTCAGTCGCAGTGGCACTCTTCAACAGCATCAAGGAACCCACACAGGGGAGAAACCGTTTGAATGTTCAGCATGTGGGAAAAGGTTCAGTCAGAGTGGCCTTCTTGAAAAGCATCAGAGTTCCCATACAGGGGGAGAAACCTTTTCAATTTTCAGAGTATGGAAAGAGATTGAATTGGAGTAGCATATTTTGAAAATATCTAAGAACCCTCAGAAGAATCCATGTAACAGCTTAGGCCAGGAAAAGAACACATCTCGTATTTCAGAGCTAAATAGAACCACAGACCACATAAATCAACTAAATGATATAAACTCCTGTAAAAAAACTTTAATCTACACAGAACTCTCACCCTAAACAGGAAAAAATGTTATAAATGCTCAGATTACATAACTGATCTCTGTAGTCTGGAAATTTCTGTAATTCCTCATGTGAGACCAATATGTTGTGTGACACCATTTCCACCATCTCTTTTTCTCCCACCAGCCTGGACTCAAGTTCACGTGGGAGGGCCGAGCTGGTGGGAAAGTGGTGTGCCTGGGCCTTTGGCCCGATTCCAGTGGGGATACTGCTGTCATGTTTTTCAGCTCCAGACTTCACAGGGCACAGAGAGCCAGTTTGGTGTAGTCGTGGTTAGGAGTGTGGACTCTAATCTGGGAGAACTGGGTTTGATTTCCCACTCCTCCACATGCAGCTGGTGGTGTGACCTTGGGTCAGTCATAAGTTCTTTCAGAAGTGTTCTCTCAAGGACAGGTCTCAGGAGAGCATTTTCAGCCCCACCTACCTCACAGGGTGTCTGTTGTGGGGAGGGGGAGGGAAAGGAGATTGTAAACCGCTCTGAGACTCCTTCAGGTAGGGAAGGGTAGGGTAAAGATCCAATTTCTCTTCTTCTGTGAGACTTGAAATGAAGAGACTGAAGTCTGAAACATATTGGCAGCATAGATAACCCCCCCCCCCAAGAGTTGTGGGTACCTGGGGCTTCCCTTCTGCTTCCCCCACAATATTCTAAAAATTATTTATTTGTTTATTTTACTATATATAGAACAAGGTTTCACAACCCTGGGAACAAGGGTGTCTAAAGCACGATTTATACAAATGAACTAGGCAGTCTGTGCTGAAACCCTTCCTTCTTCCTTTGTGTTCCTCTCAGGCAGGGATGAGCCATGTGACAATAAAATACTAACGGGAAGTCAGTATATAATCCGCTTTAGGTTCCCATTGGAGGAAAATGAGGGGTACAAATATCTCAAACAATGTTTTTCAAGAATTGAGGTGGCATCTTTGTCGGTCCCTGAGGAAGCTTTTGTGTCCATTACAGCATTTGATTTAGAAACTCGTCTGTCTCTTGGCCAGTAGAAGGAACATAAAACTCAATTGGGAGAGGGGGTTATACAGGGTTAGATGATGCTACTTTTAATAGATGAGCATGTATTAATAACTTTCTGGTACCCCTTAGAGAGAAAAGGCATGGGCTCGAATGCAGGTAGAAAGAACCCTTCTGGGAGTTTTTAACAATATTTCTGGGAGGGAAACGACAGAGCCCAGATTCCAAGAAAGGAGGCTGAATTTGGACACCTCCCCTCCCATGCCTTCAAGTGTTCACTCTGTCCACAGAAGTAAACCCGCTGGCTGCTCTTACCCTGGAGTTGACGCCATTGCTTGGGGGCTGGGTCCTGCACATCCTTCCTTCCTTAGTTCTGAGTGAGCTGGAGATTTTGAAGCTTTAGAGAGAGCAGTAGAAAAAGAGAAGTCCCTTCCTGGGAGTGAGAAAAGCGGCTGGAAGGAAAAACGGAAGAAACCTCAGTAGCCCAGAATCTTCTCTCGCACAGTGGCCAACCAGTTCCTTTGGACGGCCCAAAACAGGGCAGAGAGGCTGAGGCCTTCCCTTAATGTGGCCTCCGGGCTCTGGGATTCAGAGGTATAGGACCTAATACTTGGTTAGTTGATGGGAAACCACCATGGAAGTCCGGGGTTTTTACACAGAGGTAGGCAATGGAGCTGCGGTGGCTCAAGTGGTTAAGACGCTGAACTGCAGGCTGTGGAAGGTCGGTAGGTGAGCAGTTTCAGACCTGGGTGCCGCATGACGGAGTGAGCTCCTGTCTCTAGTTCCAGCTCCTGCCAACCTAGCAGTTCGAAAGCAAGAAATTGCAAGTAGATAAATAGGTACCACTTCGGTGGGAAGGTAACAGCGTTCCGTGCGCCTTGGTGTTTAGTCATGCTGGCCACATGACCACGGAAAAGTCTTCGGACAGCGCTGGCTCCTCGGCTTTGAAACGGAGATGAGCACCACAACCCTAGAGTCGGACTCGACTGGCTTTTGAGCAAGGGAACCTTTACCTTTACCTAGGCAGTGGCAAACCCCCTCTGAATGTCTCTTGCTTTGACCTGGATGGCCCAGGCTAACTCAATCTTGTTCGATATCAAAAGCTAAGCAGGGCCGGCCCTGGTTAGCACTTGGATGGGAGACTACCAAAGTGAGTCTAGGGTTGCTACGCAGAGGCAGGCAATGGAAAACCACTGCTCTCTCCTCTCTTGCCTTGAAAACCCTATAGAGTGCCAGAGGTCAGGTGGAACTGGATGGCATCTTTCCCCACAACCGCTGGAAGGTCTCTCTAAACTGGGTGAGTCAGCAACAGGGTTGC
>NW_015172300.1:4103-4621 GCF_001447785.1 Gekko japonicus | reverse complement strand
TGAATGCTCAGAGCGTGGAAAGAGATTCACCAGGAGTGGCAATCTTCAACAGCATCAAAGAACACACAAAAGGGAGAGGCCTTTTGAGTGCTCAGAGTGTGGAAAGAGAGTCAGTTGCAGTGATAGTCTTCAACGGCATCAAAGAACACACACAGGGGAGAGGCCTTTTGAATGCTCAGAGTGTGGAAAGAGATTCAGTTGCAGTGGTACTCTTCAACGGCATCAAACAACCCACACAGCGGAGAAGCCTTTTGAATGCTCAGAGTGTGGAAAGAGATTCAGACAGTGTGGCAGTCTTCAACAGCATCAAAAAACCCACAAAGGGGAGAGGCCTTTTGAATGCTCAGAGTGCGGAAAGGGATTCAGTCAGAGTGGCAGTCTTCAGCAGCATCTAAGAACCCACACAGGGGAGAAGCCTTTTGAATGCTCAGAGTGTGGAAAGAGATTCAGTCAGAGTGGCAATCTTCAGCTGCATCAAAAAACCCACATAGGGGAGAAGCCTTTTGAATGCCCAGAGT
>NW_015172300.1:0-4021 GCF_001447785.1 Gekko japonicus | reverse complement strand
TAGGAGTAGCTATCTTCAGCTGCATCAGGGAATCCACTGAGGGGAGAAACCTTTTGAATGCTCAGACTGTGGAAGGAGATTCAGTCAGAGTAGCCATTTTCAAAGTCATCAGAGAACCCACACAGGGCGGAAGCCTTTTGAATATTTAGAGTGTGGAAATAAATTCAGTCAGAGTAGCACTCTTGGACAGCATCTAAAAACCCACACAGGGAAGAACCTTTTGAATGTTCAGAGTGTGGAAAGAAATTCAGTCAGAGTAGCACTCTTGGACGACATCTAAGAACCCACACAGGGGAGAAACCTTTTGCATGCTCAGAATGTGGAAAGAGATTTAGTCAGAATAGCTATCTTCAGCTGCATCACAGAAGCCACACAGGGGAGAAACCATGTAACCCCACGTAGCCCATTAAAAAGCCTTTTCTAGAAAGCCATACTTTTTTCCTCCAGGCGGTTGGCAACCGTAGCTTAAGTTTTTGTTTATGAGAGAGAACAAAACTTAGCCAAGGAAGGGTCATAGCTCATGAAAGACGTTATTATTTGTTTCAGGTAAATCAGACTTTGTGTATTCAGTACTTTGTGGAGGTTATTATGAGTTGGGTTTAATAAAATGTGTCAAAGGTTGGTGTGGTATGTCTTTTTTTCAACTGTGTATAAAGTTATAAAAACACCCTCTTGCAGATGCTTTATTTTATTTATTATTTATTTTATTAATTCAATTTATACCCCGCCCTCCCCGCAATTGGGCTCAGGGCGGCTTACAGCAGTGGCCCAATTGCCAATAAAACCGATAAAACAATATACATCATTTCATAATAAGTTAAAACATAAAATCATAAGGTGCTATTCATTTCTACAGTTCGTTGCTTACGATGGCATGTTAAGATGTCTCCAACAACTAGATTCCTGCTCAGTGTCGTTCTGAGTCGCTCAATGTAACGGGCCAGATGTTGGCACTGAGGGCCGGGTTCATTGATGGTAGTGGTGGGGGCGGCTCCTAATTAAAAGCCTGCTGGGGGAGCTCATTTCACCAGTAAGGAGCCGCTGCTGAAAAAGCCCTGGCCCTCATTTGTTTTGTTTTGCGATTAAACCAAAGGTAAAACAAATAACTGAGGAAAAACAGTCTCCCACAGGAAAAGTGTTTTTGCCATATATCAAAGGAATCACTGATCAGATGGGAAAACTTATGAAAAAACACAACCTACAAACAATATTCAGACCCACCAGAGAAATACAACAGATGCTACGATTGGCAAAAGACAGAAGAGACCCCCTCACTTCTGCAGGAGTATACCGCATACCATGCAGTTGTGGACAAGTTTACATCGTGACCACACATCGTAGCATTCGGACAAGAATAAAAGAACATGAAAGACACTGCAGACTTGGCCAACCTGAAAAATCAGCAGTGGCTGAACATAGCCTGTCATGGGGAAACATAGGGGGAGAGGCAGTCCCACAGACATGAGAAACCAAGGCCATCAAGGGCTTTGTATTGGATAGCCAATACCTCAAAATTGTGCCTGGTAACTGACAGGTAGCCAACAGAGTGACTGCACGATAGGCTTAATTATATGTCCTCCATTTTGTTCTTCTTGTTCTTGTTGTTCAGTCACACAGTTGAGTCCGACTCTCCATGACCCCATGGACCACATCACGCCAGACCCTCTTGTCTTCCGTCGTGCTCCGGGGTTGGCTTAATTTCATGCTTGTTGCATCGATGACACTATCTGACCATCTCATCCTTTGCCGTCCCCTTCTTTGACCTTCAGCCTTTCCCAGCATCAGGGTCTTCTTCTCCAGTGAGGGCTCCCTGCTCATTTGGTGGCCAAAGTCTTTGAGCTTCAGCCTCAGCAGGGGTCATTTTGTAGAAAAACAGGTGCAGGAGCTCATTAGCATAACTTATTTGCATATGCCACACCCCCGACATCACCAGAAGTGTGTCAGAAGGCAACACCCACGGCTCAGGCTCTACTAGATTATTAGATTGCTAGCTATTGGGGCGGGGGAATGTGCAGATCTGTCCTCACAGAGGAGGGAGAGCTTGTACCTGAATAAAACTTGGTCTTAAAGGTGCCACTGGACTGTTTTGGATTGCTATCAGGGGGGGGATGCACAGATCTGTGCAGAGAGGAAGGAGGGAGAAAAGGAAATAAGAGAAAGAAGGAAAAAAGAGGGAAAGAAAGGGAAAGGGAGAAGGAAATAAGAAAAGAAAGAAAGAATGAAAAAAGGACAGAAAGAAAGAGACAGAGGAAGAAAGAAGGAGGGAAAGGAGAGAAGGAAAGGAGGGCTGCTTCTTGCTCCTCGTGGCCCGGGGCTGCTGGGAGCAGGGGGTGGAGCTTGTTGCATGTGCCCGCCCCCTGGGCTCTTTACTGCCGGAGCTCTGCTCCTGTGCGCTCCCGCAGGAAATGACCCCTGAGCCTCAGTCTCTCGCCTTCCAGGGAACTGTCAGGGTTGATTTCCTTTAGGATTGACTGGTTGGATCTCCTCGCAGTCCAAGGAGGGACTCTCAAGAGTCTTCTTCAGCACAATAATTTGAAAGCATCTATTCTTCGGCACTCGGCCTTCCTTATGGTCCAGCTCTCGCAGCCATGCATTACTACTGGGAATACCATTGCTTTGACCATACGGACTTTTGTTGGCAGGGTGATGCCTCTGCTTTTTATTCTTTTATCTTTTATCCTTTTATCCTTTTTTTATCCTACATCTACCTCCTGTTAATAACTGAGCCATGTTTATCCGCACCAGCTACAGTCTCCGTGTTCCTTTTGAGGTGAGATCAATACACTGCATTACAGTAGTCTAGTCTGGATGTCACCATGGTGTGGGTTCAGGAAGGGGATCTCTCGTTACACGATAGCTGTGTGTTTCACTGTCCCACAACATGCACCCCACACTAGCATTGGACCTCCCCCCATCTAGAGCGCTCTTTCGGATTTCAGGCAGGTGGAAGAGTTAAAAGATCTTTTATGGGAGAAGCAGAAGTTTGAGTCCACTGTTGTGTATGCATCGATTTAACTGTTTCTTAACATGTGTAAAGGAATAACCCTGTTTTAGCTACTAGACCCACTATTTCCCTAAGGAATAAAGTGTCTTTTTTCCCTAGCAGAACCTGAAAAAAGCTTCATTGGACTTGTATGAGTTCCGAGAACATGTTACATATTTCTCGGAACATCCCATTCAGCACTCTCGTCGGTTTTAAAACCCGATTTCAAGGCCGTTTGCCAAGAGGTGTATTGCAAGGTCTCATTGACCCGTGTGGGATTGGCATGTAGGCTTCCAAGGTTCTCCAAAATCTTGGTAACTATTTCCCATCCATGTTACTTGCAACATAGTTTTATTTAAAAAACCGCTATTTCTGGATTTTGTTCTTCTTGTTCAGTCGCACAGTTGTGACCCCATGGACCACATCACGCCACGCCCTCCTGTCTTCCACCGTTCTCCGGCGTTTGCTCAATTTGTAGGTTCTTTGGAGTCTGTCAGACAGTGGCTTCGTGGAATGTACTTTACCTGTGCGAATGAAGGTGGAACAGGCTGTTAAGTTGCAGCCAGAGGAATATTAAAAAACACCAACCACTCAGCCAATCAAATCTACAATGGCCAATCCGAAGCCTAGCTGGGCTAAAACCCCACCCTGGCCACAACCACTTTCTAAAAACACTTGGCGGGCACCAGGAAAGACGTTGGAAGAGCCAGTTTGGTGTAGTAGTTAAGAGTGGTGGTGGGCTCTAATCTGGGAGAACCAGGTTTGATTCCCCACTCCTCTACGTGAAGCCTTGGGTCAGTCATAAGTTCTCCCAGAGCAGTTCTCTCTGAGCTCTCTCAGCCCCACCTGCCTTGCAAGGTGTCTGTTGTGGGGAGGGGAAGGAGATTGTAAGCCGCTCTGAGTGAAGGTGGGGTATAAATCCAATTCTTCTCCTCCTCCTCCCTTCTTCCCCATCCTGTTGACTGCATTTCCACTATGTAATCACCCTTGGGTCTCAGCCAGAAAAGTCACCTATAAGAACATAAGAGACGCCAATGT
>NW_015172299.1:4269-4663 GCF_001447785.1 Gekko japonicus | reverse complement strand
TTTTCATAGTGGGAGGGAGAAATCTCCCCACACACAAACACACACCGCTAGAACCTGTGGGATTCTTCGCCTGAAGGATCCTTTTTTAAAAAAAACCAGCTTCCTGATTTTAGATTTGATAGCGGCTACGAGCGTCAAAGGGACTAGACAAACATATGGGGCAGAGGTCCATCAGTGGCTATTAAGAGTCACAAGGAATAGATGAACACTATGTCTGGGGCAGTGATGCTGTATTCTTGGTGCTTGGGGGGCAACAATGGGACGGCTTCTGGAGTTCTGGCCCCATTGGTGGACTTCCTGATGGCACCTGGGTTTTGGCCACTGTGTTGGATTGGATGGGCCATTGGCCTAATCCAACATGGCTTCTCTTATGTTCTTATGTCTGGGGCAGCGC
>NW_015172299.1:0-3840 GCF_001447785.1 Gekko japonicus | reverse complement strand
TCGATCTAAAGGTGTGTCCTCCTTTCTCTGTATTTTAGGGAGGTCTCATTGCAGAAGTCACCGAAGCAATGGACCAAAGTGGAGGGATGGAAGATCCTGAACATTCTGCCCCCGCACCGCATTCTGAAAATGATGGCCTTGAAACAGAAGTGGAATGAACCGCCTGACAGTCTTTCGGCACTGCTTTGCTTTCGACCAATAAAGGGCAGAAACTCCCAGTGATTCCTTCTCGGTGGTCACTCCTTTATTTTGCATGTTGCTCCCAGAGGCTGCTGACAGTTTTCTCCCCAAGTAGGGTTGCCAGCCTCCAGGAGGGGCCTGGAGATTTCCTGGAATTACAGCTAATCTCCAGACTATGGAGACCAACCCCCCCTGGAGGAAATGGCTGCTCTGGAGGGTGGACACTACGGCATTATGCCCTGCTTGGGGTTCCCTCTCTGTCCAAACCCCACCCTCCCTGGTCTTCAACCTGAAAAATCTGGTTGGAGATCGTGCAGGTTTTTTGTCATCTTCTGGGCATGGAACAGGAGTCTCTGGGTCTGTGTGTGTGTGGGGGAGGTATTTGTGAATTCCCTGCATTGTGCAGGGGGTTAAGACTAGATGACCTTGGAGGTCCCTTCCTACTCTATGAGTCTATGATTCTATACATTTCCCAGCCCAGAGTTGACGACCGTACATGCAAGGAGCGGCAGGCCTTAGTGGGAAGCCATCTCCCAAGCATATTGGGAATTGGTCCTTTCTCCCTGGGAACATGTGGTGAGTCAAGGGTTGAAAGTTACAGCAGGGAAGGAGGGACCACAATTTCTTAATCTTCTGGGGAGGAGGAACGAATGGAGGGAACGAATGCAGCCAGCAGCCAAGATGCAAAAAGACAATGCTCGGATAACTTACAACAAAAATAAGATCTTTATTGCATAGAATAGGTCAGGGAAGGAGTTAAAATACTCTCTCACTGCACCAATATCATCATAGGGTTTCTAGAAGGTTTTTAACAGAAATACTGGATATGCTTGATAAAAACTAATACACACACACACACACACACTTCTGCGCCACCTGGGGCTAATCCACACATACACACAAACACTTCTGCGCCGCTTCTGGTGTCCAAGGAACACCCTTCTGTGAGGTTGCCTAATTTCGAAGAAAAGGCCGCAGTGGGAGGATTGCTAGAAGGTTTCAGCCAAATAGCTGGACACACTTAATAAAGAGTTACTGTGTTCAGACACAGGTGCCCTTACATCTGAGTAGACCTTCATAAGATTTCTCCCTGAGTGAGGGAAGTTAGGCTGAGAGAGAGTGTGACTGGCCCTAGGTTACCCAGCGGGCTTCCATGGCAGAGTGGGGATTCGAACCTGGGTCTCTTAGATCCTAGTCTGACATTCTAACCATACAACCACACTGGGTTTCAATTTCACTTCTGGGGCTCCTGCAGCTGTCTCACCCTGGAATCCCTCTGTTATTGCCTACAACAATTCTCCCAAGCATCTGAAGATGCCCGTATGGAAACAAGTTCTCAGATGATCAACTGGGTCTTGCAGTTTTGTTTTTTAAATTTACAAATGCCCTCCCTAATATATTAAATATTCACAGAGTGGGTTTGCAGGTTAATCTCTCTTTCATATGAGTATTTCCTCAAAGTCGTCTCCAAAAGCCCTGACTTCCAAGAAAACACTACATTTCAGTGGCACTTTGAGAATACCGTAAAACCTTTGCCACAAGAAGTGGTGGTGGTCACAAGTATAGACAGCTTCCACGGGGGATTGGATAAACATCTGGAGCAGAGGTCCATGAGTGTGACTATTAGGAACAAGGTATAGATGGAACTCTGTCTGGGGCAGTGATGCTCTGCATTCTTGGTGCTTGGGGGACACCAGTGGGAGGGCTTCTGGCGTTCTGGCCCTGCTGGTGGACCTCCTGATGGCCCCTGGGTTTTGGCCACTGTGTGACACAGAGTGTTGGACTGGATGGGCCATTGGCCTGATCCAACATGGCTTCTCTTATGTTCTTGTGTCTGGGGCAGTGATGCTCTCTATTCTTGGTGCTGGGGGGGCGAGACTGGGTAGGGCTTCCGGAGTGCTGGCCCTGCTGGTGGATCTTCTGGTGACCCCTGGGTTTTGGCCACTGTGTGACACAAAGTCTTGGACTGGATGGGTCATTGGTCTGATCCAAAATGGCTTCTCTAACCTTGTGTCTGGGGTAGTGATGCTTTGTATTCTTGGTGCTTGGGGGGCAAGATTGGGAGGGCTTCTGGAGTGCTGGCCCCGCTGGTGGACCTCCTGATGGCACCTGGGCTTTGGCCACTGTGTGAGACAGAGTGTTGTTCTTTTCGTGTTTGTATAGAACAAAGTGGCACCTTTAAGACCAATTGAGTTTCATTCCTGGTATAAGCTTCTGTGAGCCAGTGCACTTCTTCAGGTATGTGCAGACGAATTCTTTTACCATTTGTTGGGTCTTAAAGGTGATACTGGACTCAGACTCTGGTTTGCTCCTTCAGACCAACACAGTGACCCATCTGAATCTATCTTATGTTCTCTGAATAAAATAATCCTACAAGAGACACGAAAACAACTTGCACAGTTCAGGAACTGACAGGCAGGTTACTGACGTGTGACCAACTTTCACTCCGGGGTCAGAGTCGGCCACTCACTTGGTGGTGCCCTGTGGGCTGCTTGCAAGGGTTTTTTTGCAGGGAAAGTGAGGATACCTTCTGGCACACACACCCCCCCCATGCACCCACCAATTTCTAGCGCCAAGCCAAGCCGCTGCATCTGGGAGGCCAAGCCAAGCCGCAGCATCTGGGAGGGGAGGGGAAGGTGGGGCGGCAGGCAGGCCAGAGCAGCGCCCTCATCACGCTGGCGCCCAGAGGCAACTGCCTAAATTTTGTCTATGACGGGTCGGCCCTGGCTGCTTTGCAGTCCCTTCGCCTTCTCCCTGCAAGACAGAACCAGAGAGAAACATCTTCAAAATAAGAGCAGTTGGATGATGGAACTGATTATCGAGGGAAGGGGGTCTGTCTCTCTCACTGGAAGTCTTCAAGAGGAGGCTGGACAGACCCTGTTCATGGATGCTCCACTTTGGATTTCCTACATCGTACAGGCAGGCTGAACTGATAAGGCTCTTCCAGCTCGAGGACTATGGCTGCCAGAGGTGTCAAACTCATTTGTTACGAGGGCCAGATCTGACATAAATATCACTTGTTGGGCTGGGCCGTGTGTTCCATAGAATGCCATGCCAGGTGCCAGAGATCTAAGCTTTATAAAGGACACCGGCAAGCCCAATTAATGACATAATTTTTTTACGCGAAATCAGTGTGCCCTCTAAGCTGAGTTAGTGTGAGCTAGCTCACAGTTTCTTAGCCTCCGGCGCACACATTTTTGTTTATCTCAGGAAGGGATGGCTCCAGAGCCAACTAATTCATGCAGCAGCCAAATTGCTCACTCACAACAGGGAGGTCTAAAGGCCTGGGAGGATGCTGTGGGCCTTCTCAGAGGAGCCTGGGACCAGAGTGGTGGCAGCGTCAGGTGACATCCCATCTGAGCCGTGACAATGATGATGCTGATGGTGATGATGCACCAGCCATTATGCATTAGAAAGAAGAAGAGTTGGTTTTAGACTCTGCTCTTCATTACCCGATGATGTCTCAGAACCTGCTCTTCATTACCCGAAGATGTCTCAGAACGGCTTCCTATCACCTTCCCTTCCCCTCCCCACCACAGACGCCCTGCAAGGTTGGTGGGGCTGAGAGAGCTTTGGGAAAACAGCACTTGAGAAAACAGCTCTGAGAGATCTGGGACTAACCCAAGGTCATCCAGCTGGTTCCACGTGGAGGGACATATG
>NW_015172298.1:0-4838 GCF_001447785.1 Gekko japonicus | reverse complement strand
TAATGCCAGTCGCTCACAAAGTAGAAGTTGTGGTTTCTATGGCATTATACCCAGTTGGAGTCCCTCCTCTCCTGCCCTTTTCTGGCTCCACCTCCCCCAAATCTCCTTTCCTAAACCAGAGCTGGCAACTGTGGTACAAGCTGATAGAATGCTACCCCCTCCGCCAACATTAAAGTTGGCAGCCCCAGCTTGGGAACTTCTGGGAGATTCAGGGTGCAAGGTACTGGGTCCAGATGCGTTGTAGTGATTAGCTCCTATTTTATTAAAGGCAGGAAAAAAACTGAGATGCCCTCGCAGGGGTCAGAGCCTGCTTAAATGCCCGTTTCATGCCACACCCAACACACACACACACACACGTGATTGGTTTATTTACAGTACACCCACACCCATAGGTCCCTTCTAGGATCCTGACTGCCCTATTGGTCTGTTCTAGGATCTGCTCTCGCTATCGTGTCCGGTCGCGAAGCTCTGCTAGTTCGCATGACCACGTGCGAGCTTGACCACATTTTCGATCTCGGTTAGAACACGACACAGGGTCAGGGCTCAGAGAGGGAGGAGTTTAGGGAGAGAGCTCAGCAGGTAAGTGATACCATATTCTGACCACTGAAGTTGCCATAGGGTTGCCAGCAGGGGTCGTTTCATAGAAAAAGAGCTAGGGGAACTCATTAGCATAACTCATTAGCATATGCCACACACCCTGACATCACCGGAAGTGTGTCATAAGGCCACACCCCCTGACATCACCGGAAGTGTGTCATAAGGCCACATACCCCGCCCCCAACGGTCCCGGCCGCCACCGCCGGCCTTGCAGCTCCACAGCCGAGCCCCATGAGGGGCCCGGCGGTGGACCTGCAAGGCCGGCGGGAGTGCAAGGAAGCCCTGCGAAGGCCCTCCCTGGCCCCAGGCAGGCAGGGGTGGGGAGAGGCAGGGAGGAAGCAACTTACCCTCCCTCTTCTCCTGCCTCCTCCTGGCTGAATGAGGGCCAGAAGCAGGGCGGCCAGAAGCAGGGGGCGGGGCTTCGTTATGTGCCCCGCCCCTCGTACCTCACCCGGGGGGACTGCGATCCCCCATGATCCCCCCCCCCGAAATGACCTCTGGTTGCCAGGCCTCTTGCTCTCTGCTCTCCACCCCCAGGAGCATTTGGGGGCCAGGAATGGAGAGGTAAAGCATCAATCAGCACTATGATGTCACTTCCAGGCCTCCCCCAGAAGTGACATCATGATACTCTAGAAACTCCCCCAAACTCTATGGTAAAACCTCAGAGATTTAGGGACTCCCACAACCATCACGACGTTGTGATGATGATTGGCCTCACGTCCCCCATTTTCCTCCCACCGAGCACTCAAGCATCTGTGGGAGGTGGAAATAAGTGGCAAGAGCTCTCCCACTGTTCCAAGTAAGCTGGCAGCCCAACATTTCCTCCAGTGGAACTAATCCCTGTAGTCTGGGGATCAGTTGAAATTCCAGGAGAGCTCGAGGCCCCACCTGGAGTCTGTGCAAAACAAAAGTGGATGTTAGAAGCATTTGCAGCTACATCTGATGTCAAGCCACGAGAGACATCTTCAGATGAAAAAAAGCTACACAAGTTCTTCTTAAATTGTATGTATGCCTTCAGAACAGTCTGTTATTCACCGAGGAGGGTTATGAATTAGATGTATGAGCTATTAACGATAGAGAATTTTTGATGTAAGTTAGCACGGCGTGGCTCACTTTTGTTTGACACAATCTTTCCTGTGTACTCTTTTGGTTTACTTCCCGGGGAAACATAGGGTAGCTCCAGGAATAGCCAGAAAATCTATGGCTTTACCATAGAGTTATGAATTATGAAGGCTCACGTACCAGTCCACTGCCCCATCATGTAATTGCGATGCGATGTAATCCACGCACCTCTCTTCGGTGGGGAACAGGTGGCCCCAGTTGGTGATGAACTTCTCTGCCTGCACCACGAAGAACGGCAGTTTCTTGGGTGTCCCATCGAAATTGGCATCCAGTAGCTCAGTCAGCTTGTGGACCTCTGGCACATCCCGGGGTCGAGGCTCCAGCACTTGGTCTCGGGGGGGAAGGGGGGCAGAGCCAGTTGCTGCCCTGGAACCCCTGATACTGCCGGCACCCCCGGAGCGGGTTGCGCTGGCTTCCACCTTTGCTGGTGGTGGATTTCGTGTTGCACCACCTCGGCTACAATCTGTGGGATGCTCATTAGTGATTCCTTTGTCTTTTTCATCATGTCACCATAGGACCTTTCCAGTAGTTCCAGTCGGAGGTCCACAAAATCCTCGTCTTCATCCCGCCATGACGCATTGGTTCTCCCTCTGAGCAGCCCCAGAGTAAGCATCCACGTCTCGTGGGTGTCTGCCTTAAACTTGCCCCATTGCAGGCCATGGAGGGTCATTGTCACACATGGCCTCGTTCCCCCCACTGGCCCCAGTGGGAATCCATCCGACTCATCACCCACATCCTGAGGAAGGGTGCTCGGCACCATGGGAGGGGGCTGTAGTCGGCACAGTCTCCTCGGTTGTCACCGGGACCGTTTCTTCCTTGTCTTTACTCATCTCGGGTAAGAGCAAAAGAGAGATACGGATTGAGAAGAAGATGATTCCTGAATATCTGTCAGGGTTCGATAGTCAGATCACACCACACAGCGCTTCATGAGAAGTATTCTGTTTATTGGTAGTTCATAACTATGACACGTGAACATCTTTTGTCAGGAATGGCACCCAGAGTTACACTAGTTTCAAAACACCCCCCATTCCAAGCAGAAGCCAATAAGCACTATGCATTCTGCACGCGCGTGGGAGAAAAGAGAGCGGGCAAAATAGGAGCCGTTTGTTCCCAGCAGGTCAGAAGCAGCTGGAACCCCCAAGGTCAGAAAAGCATAAGCAGATAACAACCCAGACAGGAGGCATCATTCGTGTACCAGGCTGAGGAGAGGAGGATCTCCCCCCACACATTCCAGGGAAATGGCAGTGTTTCAGGAAGGGAGGGGTGTAATCTGAGTAGGTTATACTGCCATTAGCGATTCCTCCATCCAACGCAGCCATTTTGTTCTCTGCAGTCTGGAGATCGGTTATTATTCCGGGGGGGGTCTTCAGGCCCCACCTGGAGGTTGGCAAATCAGGGCTCTTTTTGTAGAAAAAGCCCAGCAGGAACTCATTAGCATAATAGGCCACACCCAACAGCAGGAACTCGTTAGCATATTGGGCCACACCCCTGACAGCACAGCTCATTAGCACATTAGGCCGCACCCACATGTTACCAGAAGTGTGGTCATCCAGCCACACCCACCTTTTGCTTCTTATTCTGTTTGCCTTGTTTGTTCTCAAAACCCAGGGCCTTTTTTGTAGCACCCCTAATGTAGCCAATCCTAATGTGTTTCTGCTGTTGGGTGTGGCCTATTATGCTAATGAATTTTTGCTGGGCTGGCACTCGGGAGCCACCCGGAACTCCGTTCCTGTGCGTTCCTGCCCACAAATAGCCCTGGGCAAACTTATTCACTTATTATTTATTTATATATTCAATTTTGCTATGCATAGTTCTTTCTGTGAGACGCAGAACTGGGAAAGGAAAGGAAAGGAAAGGAAAGGAAAGGAAAGGAAAGGAAAGGAAAGGAAAGGAAAGGAAAGGAAAGGAAAGAGGTACTATTTGCTTAATTTATACATTTTGATATTCATAACAAGGCCTGGCTTGGCCAAAAAAAATACGGATTTTTTAAAGTGCAACCTCCCCTCCCCCAAATTTATACTCACTATTGCATTCACTCTTGCCTACTAGGAATAAAGCTTATTCAGAATAATTCCTGAAATAAGGGATGAGGCTTAGATCTCATTTCTAACATTTACGCTTGAAAGGAAGATAGCTGTTTAAAGTTGTGCTTAAAAAAAAAAAACTATTAACAAGTATTCACCATGGCCCTGAACTTAACACAGTCAGACCATGTGAAATATCCAGTGCGTATACAGGCATAGAGACGGCTTTGATCTCTTGTGTTTCCCTATTATTTTCTCTCTCAAGTATTTATCAGAACTGATTAAATTAAAAGAAAAAGAGAGGATCTGAGTGTCACGAGACGAGGGGTTTCGTGCGTGCGTGTGTACTTATTTGATGTTCCTGAAAAGACGAGGAGCCACAAAGGGTGTTTGTCTGTTTTCTCCTTTATGCTGTGATGTAGCACAAAAGCATCATGTCACTTATGTTTGTGACAAAGATAAAAGGAGGAGCAAAAGAGTTCGGAGCAAGACGGTGAAGAATAGACCTCTGCTGAGACTGGCAAACGCACAAGGTGCTTTGCAGGTATTGCATCCGAATGCCTTCTGCATCTTTCAGCGTGATTATGGTTGCTGAGTTGCGGCCCTAATCTCATCTGAGCTACCAGCTCAGGAGATGACCTTGAGCCAGCTACTGGCTCTCAGCCACAGTCTACAAGTCTCATAGGACACTACCTGGTGTTCTCAAACTGGGGGGCTTCGCTAACAGTCATTCTACTCTCGGTGCCAACAAGACGGCTGAGTCAAACGGAACGGCCACCTTAATCTCTGATGAACTGCAGCACCACCACTGTTGATGGACAAGTACGGTACTGCAGCTAATGGACCAAAAGTGTCAGGAAATATGGGGAGCCAATAAAGTTCCATCTAGGCTTGCCAGCACGGCAACCTGCGGGAGGAATGAGGAACATGGGGTGTATGATGTCGGTGATATTGCCGAAATCACTACTTCACTTCCCGGGTAAACATAGGGTAGCTCCGGGAATAGCCAGGAAATCTATGGTTTTACCATAGAGTAAAACCACAAGGTTTCTGGATGTTCCTAGAGGTCCCTGACACCACTTCCAGTTTCTCCCT
>NW_015172297.1:0-4855 GCF_001447785.1 Gekko japonicus | reverse complement strand
AATCGGACCCTAAGCTCTCCACGCCGAGACCTCAGTGGACTTGGCGTGCCGCTGATTATGAATAAGTACGTCCTCGCTCAAAAATAATCCACTATCATTTAAACCTCGTATATCAAGAGTCGCGGTAAAGGTCATCCCAGACCAAAGCGACTGCCAGAATCCACAGTTCCTGCTCCGTCTCCTCATGAAGACAAATTGTGTTTTTAAAATCTTTTAATGAACTTACATTCATCATTTCTTCTTCTTTTCGTCCTCGGCTACAACCCTGTCATTTCACAGCTGATGTCATTGAACTGAGATTTTCTTTTTGGGTCTGGAGTCATACTAGCAGCTAAGTGAGATGAATGAAATCAATATTCTCCCCTTTACAGGTGAAATGAGTTTAGCAGCATATAATAGTCGGGTGCTTTCTCCTCCTTCTCCATTGCCGCGCTACAATCTATCAATGTACTGAGCTTGGCACCTGAATGAACATATCTTAATATGAGATTTCAAGCTACAACTCCCTCTAATGTAATGAGATCTTTCAGCCTTTGATTCTGAGGGACTCGCTCTGAGATCTCGCCACCTTTGTCCTCCGGGATAGATAACTTGGGCCCAAACGGATTCACATGTTCCTTGAACGGTGAAAGGGACGCTATCGAACATGGAGCCACCTCACAATTCAAAATGGCATGGGTTGTATTGGTAGTAGGGTTGCCAGGTCTGGGTTGGAAAATACCTGGAGACTCTGGGGGTGGGGCCAGGAGAAGGTGGGGTTTGGGGAGGGGAGGGGCCTCATCGTAGCACAATGCCATAGAATCCGCCCTTCAAGGCAGCCATTTTCTCCAGGGGAGCTGATCTCTGTTGGCTGGAGATCAGTTGTAAAAGTGGGAGATCCCCAGGCCCCACCTGGAGGCTGGCAACCCTAATTGGTAGATAGATGGTGTCATGGTCGTAGGCCTTTAGTAGTGTGGCCTACAGGCTCTAGGGAGGCCCAGTGGCTCCAGGGAAGCCTGTACTAGAGTAACTGTCAGGGCCTACATTTCCCTTGTGGACCCTGTGATTGGCTAAAGGGATTTGGAAGGAAAAGATACCCCAGTAGAATAGTAGAGGCAAATTGGAGCCAGTGCAAAAAGAACTGCGGGAGCGCGATCCGACGTGCCCCCGTGGCCCCGAGCTCCCTGCTCCGGCAGCCGATCACACGTTGCGCAGCAAACTGGCAGTAGCACAGTTGTGCGCATGCGTGGGATGGGGAATGGCGCTGGCCGCAACGGGCTACCAGCACTTCCCCGACCAGAGGCCTTCTAGGCTTGCCAAGTCCCCCCGGGGGGCGGGGAAACCCCTGCCCCAGAGGCCCGTTACCCGTAGGGCTGCCAAGTGGGGGCGGGTGGCGGGTAAACCCCCGCTCTGGAGGCCTGATTTCCGCTGCCGTGGAATCGGGCCCCGGGGGGAACCCCACGTTATGGGGTTAAGTGACGTTATGACTCCGGGAATGCTGGGGAAACTCTATGGTTTCCCCTCGAATGGTCGTGGCCCCGCCCCCAGCGTGCCCGGCGTCATAACGTCACTTCCTGGTGATGTGCGTGCGAGATCCACCCAGGAGTACCCCGCTGCGCAGGTAAGCTATACTTGGCAACCCTAGTTACCCGCCGCCGGTGGATCGGGCCCCGGGGGAACCCCACCCCCAAAGCATGTGACATGCCCGGCGTCAGCACGTCAACCGGAAGTGACGCAGCCACGCCGGGCGCGCCGGGGGCTGGGCCGTGGTCATCCGAGGGAAAACTCTATGTTGGAAATCTGTGACTGGATCTTCCATCTCTATCCATTTCTCTTATTGGCTATCAGAGAGCAGGGGAAGATGAGAGAATTCCCTGAGAACTGTAGTGTGGGAGGAGGAGAAAGTAACCCTTTCCCCCACGACATATTTCATGCGAAAATGTCACATATACACCAATGGGGGGGAGAGGGAGGAGGAGCAGGAAGAAGGAGCCGCTGGAATACATTATGGAGCAAAGATCCAGTGTGGTATAGTGCTTAGAGAGCTCACTGGGGAACCTGGAGCCAGCCGCTCTGTCTCAGCCTAGTTTACCTCACAGGGCCACTGTTGAGAAGATAAAATGGAACAGAGAAAAGTAAGAATATAAGCTGTTTTTTTGGGGGGGAGGGATATTAATATTTAAATAATGTCAATAAACAAGTGGGAACCCACAAGGACTTGCGGAAAGCATCTCATTGGCATAACTAGGGACGTTGTCCTTCATCCATAGCAGGCCAAATAGCCAGGGCTTTTTTTGTAGACAAAGCCCAGCAGGAACTCATTAGCATATTAGGCCACACCCTGACAACACCGCTCAATAGCATATTAGGCCACACCCCCATGTTACCAGAAGTAACCTTTTGCTTCTTATTCTGTTTACCTTGTTTGTTGTCAAAACTCAGGGCTTTTTTTTTTTTTTTAGCAGGAACTCCTTTGCATGTTTGGCCACACACCCCTAATGTAGCCAATCCTAATGAGTGTCTGCTGTTGGGTGTGGCCTATTATGCTAATGAGTTCCTGCTGGGCGTGGCCAACTCGGGAGCAAGCCGGAACTCCGTTCCTGTGCGTTCCTGCCCAAAAAGAGCCCTGCAAATAGCTCAGTTCAACTCAAGCGTATCAGAACCTGATGGCTAACCAGGACTGGCCACAGTCAGTATTTGGATGGGGGACCACCAAGGAAGACCTGGGTTGCTAAGCAGAGGCTGCTATGCAGAGGAAACTGAAGAGCCTGTCCCAGTTCTCCAATATCTCACCTGATGTTAGACACCAAAAATTCTACTTTAAAGGCTGAGAAACAATCAGTAGTTTGGGTCCAGGATTTTCCATTCCCTTGTTTAGAGGTGAACTAGATAACACATTAGGCACTGCGGTGGCTCAAGTGGTTAAGACGCTGAACTGCAGGCTGTGGAAGGTCGGTAGTTCAGCAGTTCGAGATCCGTGTGTGCCGCATGACGGAGTGAGCTCCCGTCTCTAGTTCCAGCTCCTGCCAACCTAGCAGTTCGAAAGCAAGAAATTGCAAGTAGATAAATAGGTGCC
Source organism: Gekko japonicus (assembly GCF_001447785.1). Taxonomy (NCBI): domain Eukaryota; kingdom Metazoa; phylum Chordata; class Lepidosauria; order Squamata; family Gekkonidae; genus Gekko; species Gekko japonicus. Next base: position 1,800 of record NW_015172297.1, on the reverse strand, counting down.
ACTTCGATGGGAAGGTAACAGCGTTCCGTGCACCTTGGTGTTTAGTCATGCCGGCCACATGACCACGGAAATGTCTTCGGACAGCGCTGGCTCTTCAGCTTTCAAACGGAGATGAGCACCGCAACCCTAGAGTCGGACTCGACTGGCTTTCGAGCAAGGGAACCTTTACCTTTACCTTTACTAGATAACACATTGATTCAACTCCACAAAGAGTTTGACCCTAAGAATCACTTAATTCTGGTACACTTGTATAAGAAAGTACAAAAGATCCCATACTTCACATTGAAGCTCTTGGTTCCTCTACACATACAAGAGTCCTCATACCTCCTGCAACACTAGCAGCTTTTCTCCCCATCCCTCATGAGCCAGGTAAACCATAACTTCAAGAAGAGTCCATAAAAACACTCGTGTCCTATCACAAAATGGGGCCGCAGCTGTCCATTTTATGGCTTGTTTGGCTCTGAGTTAACCGGTCCATTCAGAGGCACAACAGACGCCATTTGATGGGGTCATCAGCAAAAACACTGGAATAAATAATTACTGAGCAGGGCAGAGCCAGAACTGCAGAACATCAAACGGTGATCTATGCCCAAGCCACAGTGATGACGCCAAAGAATAACAAGGCAGGGGTGTACTTTAAATAAAACAGAACGCTAGAAACTGTAAGGAAAAACAGAGAGAAAAACCATCTAAAACAAAGGAAATAAAAGCCAAAAGACAGAAAATAAAGAATTTCTCTTTCAGTGACTGGTCAGTCACCAAAGGACTGAAACAATTTAAGTGGGAAATCACTTGTGAAGGTAGGGAAGCACTCCACCCAGGAAGGGAACAGGCTCCTCATCCCCTCCGGGTAATAATTTTCAAACAGTGTTCCAGAGAGCCCTGCAATACCGTCCCTTTTTATCAGTGGTTCTCCAATGTGACGATTATTCATAGCATATAGGTTCTGTACACGACAGCTTGCCCGCCGCTAGAGATGTTACCCAGGATTGTGTAGCAGCATGAGGTGGTGTACAACGGCAGTTCCCGATCATTCAGGTCAACAACGGGGCCCAACAGACTGCCCTGGGCTTCATACACGTTGAGGGCAGTGTTCCCTCTAAGCTGAGTTAGTGTGAGCGAGCTCACAGTTCTTTAGCAAAACGGGTAAACAGAATAAGAAGCAAAAGGTTACTTCTGGTAACATGGGGGTGTGGCCTAATATGCTAATGAGTGGTGCTGTCAGGGTGTGGCCTAATATGCTAATGAGTTCTTGCTGGGCTTTGTCTACAAAAAAAGCCCTGGCTATTTGGCCTGCTATGGATGAAGGACAATGTCCCTAGTTATGCCAATGAGATGCTTTCCGCAAGTCCTTGTGGGTTGCCGCTTGTTTATTGACATTATTTAAATATTAATATCCCTCTCTCCCCAAAAAACAGCTTACATTCTTACTTTTCTCTGTTCCATTTTATCTTCTCAACAGTGGCCCTGTGAGGTAAACTAGGCTGAGACAGAGCGGCTGGCTCCAGGTTCCCCAGTGAGCTCTCTAAGCACTATACCACACTGGATCTTTGCTCCATAATGTATTCCAGCGGCTCCTTCTTCCTGCTCCTCCTTCCCCTCCCCCCATTGGTGTATATGTGACATTTTCGCATGAAATATGTTGTGGGGGAAAGGGTTACTTCCTCCTCCTCCCACACTACAGTTCTCAGGGAATTCTCTCATCTTCCCCTGCTCTCTGATAGCCAATAAGAGAAATGGATAGAGATGGAAGATCCAGTCACAGATTTCCAACATAGAGTTTTCCCTCGGATGACCACG
>NW_015172296.1:4853-4954 GCF_001447785.1 Gekko japonicus | reverse complement strand
AAGAAACGCCAGGAAACAGGAACTTACAAGCGAGAAGAATAGCAGTGGTTAAAGCGCTTAGGGCTCTTTAGCTTGGAGAAAAGACGACTGAGGGGTGACAT
>NW_015172296.1:0-4351 GCF_001447785.1 Gekko japonicus | reverse complement strand
GACTCAGGTGGGGGTGTCACCTGACGCTGCCACCACTCTGGATTTAGGGTCCCTTGAGAAGGCCCAGAGCACCCTCCCAAGACCTTCAGACCTCCCTTTTGGCCGAATAACAGGCGTGAGGACCAGGCAGCGTGAAACAAGGAAAAGGTTTATTTTATAGGAGGTCAAACAACAAGGTGTAGGAATAATAACAGTAAGTGGGTGAAAAGAAAAGAAATCAAATGCTCTAACGTGTCTAAATATATACTGTCCCTAGCTCACTATTCCAAGTGACACTAGACTACTCACCCTGCCCTCAGGATGAGGGTGTCTTCCTGCAGCAGCCTTCCTTCTGGCTCTGCCCTCTGGAGAAAGAACAGCTTCTGCTTTGGCTCCAAAACCTCCCAGGGGCTTCTGGGAGTTGTAGGCCCAGCCTCACCTACTGCTAGCCAGGCTCCCCGGGCCTAGTAGGCCTCTGGTGGCACAGCCCAGATCATGGCAGGGATCCGCCTCAAATTCTACACCTTCAAACAGTAATCCCAGAGACTTAGTTCTGACCAGTGTTCCCTCTAAGCTGAGTTAGTGTGAGCCAGCTCACCGTTTTTTAGCCTCCAGCTCACACATTTTTGTCTTCGCTCAGGAAGGGATGGCTCCAGAGCAAACTAATTTACGTAGTAGCCAAATCGCTCGCTCACAATTTTAATGCCAGCAGCTCACAAAGTAGAATTTTTGCTCACAAGACTCCAGAGCTTAGAGGGAGCATTGGTTCTGACTGAAGCTATAACCTTAAGGAAGAGCATCACTGGAAGGGAACTCCGGGGCCGTTGGGGCTTGTGATGAAGGGACGACTGGTGGCCTGTGGCTAATTGTTAGATCCAGAACAGATCTGTCAGTCTCTGAGATGTGGTGAAGAGATCAGGAGCACCCTTCCAGATCTCATGGTTCTCCCTTCTGGGTATATTCCACTGTCTCTCTTTTATAAGAGCCAGCCCTTGTTGGCTCTGAACAACAGTTTGCAGTCTGCTTCTAAGTATTGTCACAAACCATAGTTGGGAGCTAACCGCGGCTACTGAAAGTGGCGATTCGGACGTTCGAAACAGAGTAACTTTGGGCAAACTAATGTTTAGCTTTTAAATTGTGGATGTTCTTCAAGTCTAGCTCTTTATCTTTTTCATGCCATAAGCTGCTTATGGAAGCATGCAGGAGCATTGGTGGAGCAGATCCACTGAGTTCAATTTGGCACTTACTTATTGTGTTTGTGAAAAGATTGCGTGAACGGTGACATGCTGTCAAAATATGCTTGTTAACTGTGGTCTTCCAAAGCAGTATGCCTGTGTCTGAGCCCTCCGGGCTGAACAAGTTGCCTACCAATGCCTTATTTGGATTTCACCCCCCAGATGATTAAATTGGCTTCCTTGTCAATTAAGGAGTTTCTTTCCTGCCACGTCACTTTGTTGCAGTCCAGGCCTTTTTGACACATTCAGTGCTGAATTCTAAACTTATTTTTGAGTATGTTTTGATAGACTTTTTTTTTTTTTTAATGGTCAAATTTACACAAAAGTACAGGCTTCATTGAGGACCACAGTGGCTCAGAGGTTAAGACGCTGAGCTGCAGACTGGAAGGTCGGTAGTTCAGCAGTTCAAGACCCGAGTGTTGTGTGATGGAGTGAGTTTCCATCTCTGGCCCCAACTCCTGCCAACCTAGCAGTTCGAAAGGAAGAAATTGCAAGTAAATAAATAGGTACCGCTTTGGTGGGGAGGTAACAGCATTCCATGCACGTTGTTGTTGTCATACCGACCACATGACCACGGAGAAGTCTTCGGACAGCGCTGGCTCTTCGGCTTGGAAACGGAGATGAGCACCGCCCCCTAGAGTCGGATTCTGACTGGCTTTCGAGCAAGGGAAGCTTTTACTTACAGGCTTCATATTTTTGGCTTTCATACTGTAGGCAGTAGAGGAGCTGCGGTGGCTCAAGTGGTTAAGACGCTGAACTGCAGGCTGTGGAAGGCCGGTAGTTCAGCAGTTTGAGACCCGGGTGGTGCCGCATGACGGAGTGAGCTCCCATCTCTAGTTCCAGCTCCTGCCAACCTAGCAGTTCGAAAGCAAGAAATTGCAAGTAGATAAATAGGTACCACTTCGGTGGGAAGGTAACAGCGTTCTGTGCGCCTCGGTGTTTAGTCATGCCGGCCACATGACCACGGAAACTTCTTCGGACAGCGCCGGCTCTTCGGCTTTGAAACGGAGATGAGCACCGCAGCCCTAGAGTCGGACTCGACTGGCTTTCGAGCAAGGGAGACCTTTACCTTTACTTTTTACTGTAGGCAGACTCCTTCAATTTTAGTGGCAGGCACGTGTTTCCATACAGTTGCACCGTGATAAGGGATTGTGCCGCTGAAATCTTTTAAACCGCGTGTTATATGTTGTGAGCCGCCCTGGGCCCATTTGCAGGGTAGAGTGGGATATAAATCAAATAAATCGATCTGATGGCATAGCTAAAGACAGGGTGTTGAAGCTGACACTCCTTGTCCAGGGTGGGAGCCTTTCAGGAGAGGGCCCTTTGGGCCGGCTGACTGCTCAGCGGACAAAGGTTAAATGTTTTCGTTTCTGGCTCTCTTTCAGGGGTGGATTGAGATAGTCGGCTGTGCCGACCGCTCCTGCTACGACCTCTCCTGCCACGCCAGAGCCACCAAAGTTCCTCTTGCTGCCGAGAAGCCTCTGAAGGAGCCCATATCCTTTTGGGAACAAGCCAGTTCTTTGGCAAAGCAGCCTCCTGGTAGTAAACGCCTCCAAGGGAAAACACAAGCGGAACGTGCTTTAGTTTGTCGGGATGAATGTCTCACGAGTAATGGAAGGAATGCAACTTTCCGAAGTGTCTTCTAAAACGGTAGGATCGTGTTCACAGCTTTGTGGCCCTGCCTTTTGCTAGTTAGTGTAGCTGGTAGGGACACATTTAGAGTCCAGCGGCACCTTTAAGACCAACAAAGGTTTATTTGAGGTATGAGCTTTCGTGTGCATGCAGCACTTTTTCAAATACATTGGAATGGAAGGTAGAGTTCAAATTATAGACAGAGGAGACGAATGGGGAGTCTTGAGTTTACTTCCCGCAATTAGAAAAGATGCCTTTACACATTTATTCCCTATTTTGATGTATTTATTGCTTTGCTGTCCTTTCAACCCTTAATTAAATCAAACGACTATTGACCTTATAACCTTAGCTTGTTATTTAGTTTTATTTATTTATTTATCTTTACATTTGTATCCTGCCCTCCCCAATGGGCTCAGAGCGGCTAACAGAGGCAAGATCATTGATCTTGCCATAAATAAAACATATAAAAACATAATAAAAACATCAACACTAAAACCACAGTACTCTATCCAATTACTAGCATCCTAGATCCAAGATGATACCACCGCAGTTCCAAATGGTCCTCCCATAGCGTACATGTCCAGTGGCGACAGCTTATCCGATCTTCTGTAATTACTGGGTTCTTCCTCGGGCCTCGTCGATGCATCGATTAAGATGTCTTGACGGTGGTGGTATAGTAGGGCTGAGAGAGCTCTGACACAAACTGCTCTTTTTCAAGGACAGCTGTGCCAGAGCTTGTGACTGACACAAGGTCACATCAGCAGGTGCAAGTGGAGGAGTGGGGAATCAAACCCGGTTCTCCTAGATTAGAGTCCGCACACTTAACCACTACACCAAATTTGCCCATTTCGCAGCAGGGGTGACCATAAGGAGCATGAACCTGCATGAACCTGCTTCAGACCAACCCTTAATTAAATCAAACGACTATTGACCTTATAACCTTAGCTTGTTATTTAGTTTTGTCTTCGCCTATCTTAAAACATCTTCATTAAGTTACATGTTAATTTGTTGTTCAGCCTCTGTCTATAAGTCTGAACTCTACCTTCCATTCCAGTGTATTTGAAAAAGTGTGCATGCACGCAAAAGCGCATACCTTGGACAAACCTTGGTTGGTCTTAAAGGTGCCGCTGGACTGTGAATTTGTTCCACTGCTTCAGACCAACACGGCTGACCACCTGGAACTAGCTGGTACAAGTTGGTTAAACTTATTCATCTGCTTTTGTTATACTCCAGCTTTCTCCCCTGCAGGGTCCCCAGGCGGCTTCCGTCATTCCCCACGCTTCCATTTTATCCTCCCAGCGACCCTGTGAGGTAGGATAGGATGCGAGGTAGGTGAGGCTGCGAGAGCGTGACTGTCCCAAGGTCACCCAGTGAGCTTCCGTGGCAGAATGGAAATTCGCACCTGGGTCTCCCAGGTTCTAGTCCGACGCTCTAACCACTACCCCATGGTGGCTTTGTATTTCCTAAGATTAGCTGCACTCACTGGTTATCGCGCTCCCTGTGAA
>NW_015172295.1:2448-5045 GCF_001447785.1 Gekko japonicus | reverse complement strand
CCCCACCCCCATTCACTGAAAGACCTGACAAAGTTTCCTTCTCTACAGGTGCTATCGGTAGGGGTAATGATCATAGAATCAAAGAACGTTAGAGTGAGAAGGGACCTTGCAGGTCATCTAGTCCAGCCCCCTGCACCCTGCAGGAGCATTGCCGAAAGAGAACCCTACAACATACTGTGGGCCACTTGTGGTCTTCAGGTTGCTGTCGGGTAGTCCTGCTATGGGGGTTTTCTCCCTGACTCTGGAATGCGTAATGCTTCTCGCTTCTGCCTCTTATCTAGCTGTTGGCCTTGAGCACGCATGGCTTCGGTGTGAAACCTCTGTTGCCACAGCCCTTCAAATATTTGAAGATCTAGTCTTGCAATCCGGAGCAAGAGAGAATAGATCTGCTCCATCTTCCACATCACAGCCCTTCAAATATTTGAAGATCTAGTCTTGCAATCCGGAGCAAGAGAGAATAGATCTGCTCCATCTTCCACATCACAGCCCTTCAAATATTTGAAGATCTAGTCTTGCAATCCGGAGCAAGAGAGAATAGATCTGCTCCATCTTCCACATCACAGCCCTTCAAATATTTGAAGATCTAGTCTTGCAATCCGGAGCAAGAGAGAATAGATCTGCTCCATCTTCCACATCACAGCCCTTCAAATATTTGAAGATCTAGTCTTGCAATCCGGAGCAAGAGAGAATAGATCTGCTCCATCTTCCACATCACAGCCCTTCAAATATTTGAAGATCTAGTCTTGCAATCCGGAGCAAGAGAGAATAGATCTGCTCCATCTTCCACATCACAGCCCTTCAAATATTTGAAGATCTAGTCTTGCAATCCGGAGCAAGAGAGAATAGATCTGCTCCATCTTCTACATGACAGCCCTTCAAATACTTGAAGATGGCAATCATGTCCCCTCTAAGCCGCCTCTTTCCCAGGCTAAACATACCCAACTCTTCAGCCTCTCCTCTTAAGACTTGGATTCAACATCCTTCCTCAAATGTGGTGCCCAAAACTGGACACAGGACTCCAGGTGAGGCCTGACCATAGCAGAATGGAGTGGAACGACCACCTCCCGTGATCTGGACACAAGGCTTCTGTTAATGCATCCTAAGATTGCATTCGCTTTCTTCGCAGTCACATCGACTTGCATCGGCTTTCTTCGCGGCCCCATACGGCCACTTCCAAGACTGCACACACCTCAACGCCAGCTGGGTGCTTCCAGGGTGATGACGGTGCTGCTCTTGAAAAACAGTGATCAGACCAGATTCTGTAGAATCCAGCATGCACTGCTTCACCCTAACTGGAGGGGGATGCCTCAAGTAGACATACACAAGAAGCCGCCTTAGCCTGAATGAGACCCTCGGCTCATCAAAGTCAGTATTGTCTACCCAGACTGACAGTTGCTCTCCAGGGTCTCAGGCAGGGGCCTTTCCCATCACCTCCTGCCTGGTCATTTTACCTGGAGATGCCGGTGATTGAACCTGGGACCTTCTGCATGCCAAGCAGAGGCTCCTCCACTGAGCCACGGCCTCTCCCCTACCACTAAGCTGCAGTCAAAGACGGAGCATTGGGCCTTCTTGTGAAAAGCATCTGCTTCCCCCGTGAGCCATGGCCCTTCCCCCAAGCTCTGGCATTCACGCAACCCACGTTGTTTTCATGGACAGCTACACAAAGATGGTGTGTTGCAGCTTGGGGGGGGGGGCAAAAACCTGCTGTTCGGATGCAAGGCAGAGATAAACGTGAAAACAGCTATGCTATTTCCATCCAAACACTTCCTTTCTTCACACTCGTGAACACACGAAGCTGCCCGATACTGAATCAGACCACCGGGGGTCCATCAAGGTCGGTACTGCAATGCAGATTGACAGCAGCTCTCCAGGGTCTCAGGCGGAGGTCTTTCCCATCACCTTCTGTCTGGTCCTTTTAACTGGAGATGCCGGGGATTGAACCTGGGACCTTCTGCATGCCAAGCAGAGGCTCTACCACTGAGCCACAGCCCCTCTTTACAGCTCTCCAGGGTCTCAGGCGGAGGTCTTTCCCATCACCTTCTGTCTGGTCCTTTTAACCTGAGATGCTGGGGACTGAACCTGGGACCTTCTGCATGCCAAGCAGAAGCTCTACCACTGAGCCACAGCCCCTCTTTACAGCTCTCCAGGGTCTCAGGCAGAGGTCTTTCCCATCACCCTCTGGCCCGTCCCTTTTTAACGGGAGATCCCGGGGATTAACCTGGGGCCTTTCTGCATCCAAGGCAGAGGCTCTACCACTGAGCCACAGCCCCTCTTTACAGCTCTCCAGGGTCTCAGGCAGAGGTCTTTCACATCACCCACTGCCTAGTCCTTTTTAACTGGAGATGCTGGGGATTGAACCTGGGACCTTCTGCATGCCAAGCAGAAGCTCTACCACTGAGCCACAGCCCCTCTTTACAGCTCTCCAGGGTCTCAGGCAGAGGTCTTTTCCCATCACCTGCTGCCCGGTCCTTTTTAACTGGAGATGCCAGGGATTGAACTGGGGACCTTCTGCATGCCAGGCAGAGGCTCTACCACTGAGCCACAGCCCCTCTTTACAGCTCTCCAGGGTCTCAGGCAGAGGTCTTTCACATCACCCA
>NW_015172295.1:474-1858 GCF_001447785.1 Gekko japonicus | reverse complement strand
TGAGCCATGGCCCCTCTTGACAGCTCTCCGGGGTCTCAGGCAGAGGTCTTTCCCATCACCTTCTGTCTGGTCCTTTTAACTGGAGATGCCGAGGACTGAACCTGGGACCTTCTGCATACCAAGCAGATGCTCTGCCACTGAGCTATGGGCCCTTCTCCAAAGTCCTGCATCCAAGTACGGGGAAAAATTAAACAGGCAGTGGAAGAGTTGTCTGTACTCATATACAAAATTAGGCATCACCTTCGAGGGTAGCCACAGGCAGCGACTCCAAAGCGGCCCCTCGCTGTCGTCTGTCCCGGATTGACCCTGCAGAGCCTTAGAAGACTAACCTATTCTATGGCTTAAGCTTTCAGTGGGAATAGAGCCAGCTTCAGAGTCACACTGCCTTTGGTTGTAGCAACCAAGCTGCCGTCTTAAGGAGCCCAAAATACAAAAGACTTGATTTTTTTTATTGCATTCCTTGAATATGCAGATGAAAATCATACCCTGAATGCCAGCAACGCCTACAAAATGTCAGACACAAAACCAGGAATATATTTTAAGAACGCGTTGGATTCGAACGGCAAGGATGAAAGCGTTAAAGCATGCCTGTCCATCTTGTTGCATTTTTAAAGAAATAGATAATTAGCTGAACTATTCGGTATCTTAGCTGCTGTCTCCCCCCCCCCAAGAGGAAATTGGGGAGGACTACATCCAATTGCGGAGCTGCGGTGGCTCAAGTGGTTAAGACGCTGAACTGCAGGCTGTGGAAGGTCGGTAGTTCAGCAGTTCCGAGACCCGAGTGTGCCGCATGACGGAGTGAGCTCCCGTCTCTAGTTCCAGCTCCTGCCAACCTAGCAGTTCAAAAGCAAGAAATGGCAAGTAGAAAAATAGGTACCACTTCGGTGGGAAGGGAACAGCGTTCCGTGCGCCTTGGTGTTTAGTCATGCCGGCCACATGACCACGGAAAGGTCTTCAGACAGCGCTGGCTCTTCGGCTTGGAAACGGAGATGAGCACCGCAACCCTAGAGTCGGATTCGACTGGCTTTCAAGCAAGGGAATCTTTACCTTTACTTACATCCAATTGCAGTCAGCATCAACTACCTGGCAGCCACAAGGAATCCAACATGTCTGCAGCTACCCGCCCCCAAAGAAGAGAAGAAGAGAAGAGATTGGATTTATACCCCGCCCTTCACTTGGAGTCTCAGAGTGGCTTACAAACTCCTTTCCCTTCCCCTCCCCACAACAGACACCCTGTGAGGTGGGTGGGGCTGAGAGAACTCTGACAGAAACTGCTCTTTTTCAAGGACAGCTGTGCCAGAGCTTGTGACTGACCCAAGATCACATCAGCAGGTGCACATGGAGGAGTGGGGAATCAAACCCGGTTCTCCCAGATTAGAGTCCA
>NW_015172295.1:0-386 GCF_001447785.1 Gekko japonicus | reverse complement strand
AGAGGGGCTTACAATCTCCCTTCCTTTCCCCTCCCCACAACAGACACCCTGTGAGGTAGCTGGGGCTGAGAGAGCTCTGAGATAAACTGCTCTTGAGAGAACAGCTCTGAGAGAACTTGTGACTGACCTAAGGTCATACCAGCTGGCTACATGTGGAGGAGTAGGGAATCAAAGCCGGTTCTCCCAGGTTATTGTCCACGCTCTTAACCACTATACCAAACTGGCTCTTAAATAAAAAGGCAGCCATCTGCCCACAAGCACGATAGCCAGGGACTTGGCTCCTCAGCCTTTCCGGAAGCTACTTCTTAAAAGGAGACTGGTGTCCATACGTACACTTGAACCAGACCATCAAGGTCAATTTGTCTACTCAGACTGGCAGCAGCTCT
>NW_015172294.1:1812-5258 GCF_001447785.1 Gekko japonicus | reverse complement strand
CCGGAATAGATAACAATTCTCAAATAAAACAGGAGAGTTCAAAATTCAAAATTAAACCAATCTCAATATCCAGGACACCTTCATTTGTAACAGTTTCCTTGCAATGATATAACAGTATGAAACAAATCTTTGTAAAATGACGAAACATAATTTTTCAGGCAAATGCCCTATCTTTAAAATTTATTACCGTTGGGGCTTCAATGACTCCATCCCTAATCCTTGGCATGTGTTCTAATATCTTTAATAGACCGGGTGCTTATTCCAATATTCCAGTGCTTATTCCAAAGCAGCAATGTTCCCCAGGAGAACTAATCTTCTGAATCCCAGAGCCAGGTGGAAATATCAGGGGAAGGCCTTGGCCTCTATGCCCTGTTATTGGCTGTCCAGAGGAACTGGTTGGCCCCTGTGTGAGACAGGATGCTGCACTAGATGGACCACTGCTCTGATCCAGCAGGGTTCTTCTGATGTTCTTATAAAGGGATGACCTTGGCCTCTATGCCCTGTTGTTGGCTGTCCAGAGGAACTGGTTGGCCCCTGTGTGAGACAGGATGCTGCACTAGATGGACCACTGCTCTGATCCAGCAGGGTTCTTCTGATGTTCTTATAAAGGGATGACCTTGGCCTCTATGCCCTGTTGTTGGCTGTCCAGAGGAACTGGTTGGCCACTATGTGAGACAGGATGCTGGACTAGATGGACCATTGGTCTGATCCAGCAAGGCTCTTATGTTCAAGTTCCACCCTCCCCAGGCTGCACCCCTAAATCTCCAGGAATCTCCCTACCCAAAGTTGGCAACCCTGTCAATGAAACTGCTTTCACAAGTACAACATGTAGGTTAGTGCTCTCCATGTATGATGAGCAGGCTAGGCACATCTCTATTGTCAAATGAATCCCAGAGATTTAATAACTGCCAATTGCCGGGTTCAAACAGGTTGGCAAAAAAGGCCATAAAGCTAATAAGCACAATTGGCTTGTTTCTTTCTTGATTAAGCCTCCCCCAGTTTGCCACAGCAGGAACGCAATTATAAGTGGAACATAATCAATAGCTCGTTAATATTATCCCCACCCACACGCTCACACGCTGCGAAAATTAGGAAGTGGTGGATTTCAATTGAGCAAAATTGAGGTTTGGGTTTTTTTTAAGCAGAACAAAAAAGGTTTGTCTGACCTTGAATGATTGTTCCAGAAGCAGAGGCAAGATGCCAACCTGGGGGTTGCCACTTAAATAGCCTCGTGCCAATAGCAATCGTAATAATGCATGGCAAGTATGGTTTTCTGTAGAACCGTGGCGGCTAAGTTCCGCCTGTGACTCTGCACCCACTCATCTAGTTCCCTCCTGGAATGAGTGGGCATTGGACAATGCAGGATGGCAGGGAACGGAGAACAGCAGCCCAAGACGGAGAGAATGTTCCGGAACTGCAGACATTTTGAAAAGCATTTCAGACCACACACCGAAAAGGGGCCATTTACAGTTGGTAGAAAAATAGAGCCATCTATACATTTCCATCATCTTGCTACCCCCTGAAGACGTTGCTCGGCGGTAAACAATACGGCTGCCAAACTGAGATTATATATACATATGTATATGTGTATGTGTGTGTGTGTGTGTGTGTGTGTACAAAATATGTAGAATATGGTTTCAGTCCCTTTGGGAGAAGAGTGTTCCTTTGGCAAGAAAATAATTCTGTTGAGCCAATTTATGAGTAAGGTTTAAAGAGCTGGCTGTTCCCCCCCCCCAATATTTCCTGCCTGCCAGTTAAGATCTGCCTCTCATGTCCTGCTCTCTGTGCCTCCACCTTCAGAGAAGAAGAAGAAGAAGAAGAAGAGGAAGAAGAAGAAGAGGAAGAAGAAGAGGAGGAAGAAGAAGAAGAAGAGGAGGAAGAAGAGGAAGAGGAAGAAGAGACCCAAAGGAGTCTCAGAGTGGCTTACAATCTGCTTTCCCTTCCCCTCCCCACAACAGACACCCTGTGAGGTAGGTGGGGCTGAGAGAGCTCTTTGGAGAACTGCTCCTGAGAGAACAGCTCTGAGACAACTTGTGACTGACCCAAGGTCACACCAGATTAGAGTCCGCACACCTAACCACTACACCAAACTGGCTCTCAGGGTTGCCAGCTACAGGTTGGGAAATGTTTGGAGATTTTGGGCAATGGACCCTTGACAGATGGGGTTTTGGGAGGGAAGGGACCTCAGCCAAGTGGCCACGTTCCCCAGGACCATAGGTCTCTGTCACCGGGAGATCAGTTGACATTCTGGGAGATCTCCAGACAACACCTTGAGGTTGACCACCCCGACTTCAGAGGTGAGGTGAGTGGTGACTAGAGACAGGGCATGTTCTGTGGTGGCCCCTCATGTTTGAAATGCCCGCCCCTTGACACTCCCCTGGCTCCTGTTTTACTCTCTTTCAGGGGCCAGGTTAAAACATATCCTTTGACCCGAGCTTTGAATTAGGGGTTTCCACCTTGCCAACACAGCTACTGGGAAAATGCAGAGTGAGGGGAAAGATGCAGAACCCCCACGATTTTGGTGCTAGCAGATTGACTGCTAAGAAAAGAAAGGGAAAACAGAGTTGCATGTGTGGGGAAAAAATCCAAATTTGGCACAGCAGTTCTCACAATCATGCAGAAGTTGATGGCCATGATTGAGATGTCTAGCTTTATTTTCTGATGTGCTATACCTGTCACAGACAGACTGATGGATCTATTATTATACAGCTGTAGAGTAAATTCCATATTCCATCCAAGGTACTGGTTGTCATTTACAGGGCCTTGAAGCTGTATGTCTTTAGGACTGCCTCTCTTATTATGCTCCGCTGTGGGAACTCTACTCCTCTGAGCAAAGCCTTCTGAAGGTGCTGCCTTGCCAATGGGAAAAATCAACAGCTCAGTGGCTCGGTGGTAGAGCATCTGGGTGGCATGCAGAAGGTCCCAGGTTCCATCCATCCCTGGCATCTCCATTAGAAAAGAACCAGCAGTAGGTCATTGAAAAGAGCAGTGATGCTCTTTATTGTTGGTGCCTGGGGGGCAACAGTGGGAGGACTTCTGGGGTTCTGGCCCAGCTGGTGGACCTCCTGATGGCACCTGGGTTTTGTTATGTTATGTTATTACCTCTGCCTGAGACCCTGGAGAGCTGCTGCCAGTCTGAGTAGACAATACTGACCTTGATGGACCAAGGGTCTGATTCAGTATAAGGCAGCTTCATGTGTTCATGTGCATTCGCTGTTGTGGCCTACATCATGCGGTCAGAAAGGCATAGGGATCCCACGTCCCGCTGGGGGGCGGGGAAACCCTCGCACCAGAGGCCCGTTCCTCGGCGGCGGATCGGGCCCCAGGGGGGACTCCACCCCGACGTGTGCGTCACCTGGAAGTGACGCGGGCACGCAGGGCACACTGGGGGCGGGGCCATGACAATACAAGGGAAAACTCTATGGTTTTCCCTTGTATGGCCGTGG
>NW_015172294.1:0-1759 GCF_001447785.1 Gekko japonicus | reverse complement strand
ACCTCCTGATGGCACCTGGGTTTTGGCCACTGTGTGACACAGAGTGTTGGACTGACTGGGCCATTGGCCTGATCCAACATGGCTTCTCTTATGTTCTTATGTTCTCTGTTTTCTCAGTGCTTGGGGGGCAACAGTGGGAGGACGTCTGGGGTTCTGGCCCAGATGGTGGACCTCCTGATGGCACCTGGGTTTTGGCCACTGTGTGACAAAGAGTGTTGGACTGGATGGGCCATTGGCCTGATCCAACGTGGCTTCTCTTATGTTCTTATCTCTGCCTGAGACCCTGAGAGCTGCTGCCATTCTGAGTAGACAATACTGACCTTGATAGACCGAGGCTCTGATTCATTAGAAGGCAGCTTCATGTGTTCATGTGCATTCCCTGTTGTGGCCTCCATCATGCGGAAAGATCTCACTGATGAGGCCAGAAAGGCAGCCTCATCTCTATCATTCTGCAGAATTCATCAAATGGAACCACATGCAGGATGGCATTTTTATGAAACAAATAAGACTGAAACTACTGTCTCTGAAATTGAAGGCAGTCTTTATTGAGTATATGGGGATGCGGTGGCTCACGTGGTTAAGACGCTAAACTGCAGACTGGAAGGTCTATATGTTTTGACATATAGAAGAAAATCATGAATTTCTTGAAATGTACCAGTTGAAAAACTGACCAGGGATGTCACATGTTCTTCATTTTCCTTCATCTGTTCAGAAGAAGATATCTTTCAAAACGGTTGAACATTTTGGAGATCATCGTTAACAACCAATACAACAACTAATAACTATTGAATACCTGTACATATTTTGTATTCATCTTATGTGTTTTGTACTTCACAAATAATTTTTGTATTCTGTTCACTTTAATATTTAAAAATTAATTGAGCACAGTTAGGATACAGTTTCACAGAGTGGCCAACCAGTTCCTCTGGAGGGCTAACACCAGGGAAGAGACGCCGAGGCCTTCCCCTGATGAGAACATCAGAAGAGTCCTACTGGAGCAGACCAGTGGTCCATCTAGACCAGCATCCTGTCTCACACAATGGCCAACCAGTTCCTCTGCAGGGCCAGCACCAGGGCAGAGAGGCTGAGGCCTTTCCCCGAAAAGAACATCAGAAGAGCCCTGCTGGGTCAGACCAGTGAGGGTCCGCCTAGTCCAGCATCCTATCTCACACAGTGGCCAGCCAGTTCCTCTGGAGGGCCAGCAACAAGGCGTAGAGGCCAAGGCCGTCCCCTGATGAGAACATCAGAAGAGTCCTGCTGGAGCAGACCAGTGGGTCCATCTAGACCAGCATCCTGTCTCACACAATGGCCATCAGTTCCTCTGGAGGGCCAACAACCAGGCAGAGAGGCCGAGGCCTTCATAAGAACATCAGAAGAGTCCTGCTGGAGCAGACTAGGGGTCCATCAAGTCCAGCATCCTGTCTCACACAATGGCCAACCAGTTCCTCTGCAGGGCCAGCACCAGGGCAGAAAGACTGAGGCCTTCCCCTGATGAGAACGTCAGAAGAGCCCTGCTGGACCAGACTAGGGGTCCATCTAGTCCAGCATCCTGAATCACACAGTGGCCAACCAGTTCCTCTGGAGGGCCAACACCAGGGCAAATTGCCTCGGCCTTCCCCTGATAGGAACATCTGAAGATCCCTGCTGGATCAGACCAGTGAGGGTCGATCCAGTCCAGAATCCTGTCTCACACAGTGGCCAACCAGTTCCTCTGGAAAGACAACATCAGAGCATAGAGGCCGATGCCTTCCCCTGATGA
>NW_015172293.1:4736-5075 GCF_001447785.1 Gekko japonicus | reverse complement strand
CCATCACATGCTGGCTATTCCTTTCCTACGGCCTTCAACTTTTCCTAGTACTATTGTATCTTCCAGTGAATCTTGTCATATAATGGAGTTGATAGATAGATGATGATAGATAGATAGATAGATGATAGATAGAAAGATGATAGATAGATAGATATAGATAGATATACACAGATAGATGATAGATAGATTTATTTTTATTTACTTATATAAACAGACAGACATGCCTGAGGGAACTCACTAAATAAAATACGATAAAATCATTAAAGAAAAAGCACAAAAACAATGTTAACAGACCAGTAAAAAAACAGCCATGAAAAACAATATTGATATAAACAATTT
>NW_015172293.1:0-4558 GCF_001447785.1 Gekko japonicus | reverse complement strand
CTTCTGAGATCTGATGAGATCGGGCTATGCCATGCGACATTCCCTCACAAAGTGACTCCTTACCGTATGCATAATGTGTCAACCAGATTAAAACCGATTTAAAATTGGAATATCTTTCTTAAATAAACTAATTTTAATGCCTGCGCTAAATTGAACGATCCACAGATTGTCCTTTGCCACGCAGGCTCTCCTAAAGGAGAACAAATCTGAGGCAGATTTCTAAAGGAGAACAAATCTGAAAAAACGTGTCAGTTTATTCCAGTGGAGTTACCACTGATAAAGCCCTAATGTGGGATATGGCTGATCTAATCTCCATTCCAACAATGGCCAGTGAAAAAAAAATCCCCATTACTCGTATTCCCAATGACTACATATGGGTGTGAAAGTTGGACAATGAAGCTCAACGTGGCTAGATCCGCTGAATCCAAGAGTGGGCACAATTTGTGAGCTGGATGTAATTGGGGGGAAAGTATAGCAGGCAACAACAGTAACTTGTTTTTCTAAAAGCAACTCCAGCTCTCACAGTGCCGCCCTAAGCAAAGTCAATTGTAAATCAATGGGATTTAAAAGGGTGAAGCTCTCTTTAGGGTGGCACTGTAAGAGTACTCACAGGCTCTTACTGACATCTTCCAACAACAAAAGTGCTCCATCTAAAAAGGGCAGTATAACGCCCTCCAAACTATCAGTCTATTAGGGAACTGGTGTATTGTCTCTTGTCTCAGTTAATGCCCATAAACGTCAAGGCCTTGTGCAGTGCATGGTCTGACCTTTCATAGATTTTTTAATATTTTTCATATAAAGCCCTAACCCTAACCCTAGCCCTACCCAAAACTTAATTCTAACCCTAACCCCTGCCCTAACCCTAAACAAAACCATAACCCTAGACATAACCCTAACCCTAACTGTAACCCTACACCTAAACCAAGCACTAACTCTAACCATAACTCTAACCAAAACTCTAACCCTAACCCTAACCCTAACCCTAAACCCTAATCATAACCCTAACTCTAATCCTAGCCCTAGCCCTAACCTAACCCTAAACCCTAATCATAACCATAACCCTAACCCTAGCCCTAACCTTACCCTAACCCTAAACCCTAACCCTAACCCTAGCCCTACCCAAAAACCTAAATCTAACCCTAACCCTAGCCCTAACCCTAAACAAACCATAACCCTAGACATAACCTAACCCTAACTGTAACCCTACACCTAAACCAAGCACTAACTCTAACCATAACACTAACCCTAAACCTAACACTAACCCTAAACCCTAACCCTTACCTTAACGCTAGCCCTTACCCTAGCCCTTGCCCTAGACCTAGCTCTAACCCTAACCCTAACCCTAACTCTAACCCTAACCCTAACCCTAAACCCTAATCATAACCACAACCCTAACCCTAGCCCTAACCCAAGCCCTAACCCTAACCCTAACCCTAAAACCAAACCGTAACCCTAGCCCTAACCCTAACCCTAGACCTAGACCTAGACCTAGCCATAACCCTAAGCCTAAAACTAAACCAAAATCATAACCATAATCCTAACCCTAGCCCTAATCCTAATCCTAACCCTAGGTCGAGCCCTAACCATAACCCTAACTGTAAACCCAAACCCTAGTCCTAATCCTAACCCTAGCCCTAACCCTAACCCTAGCCCTAACCCTAACCCTAGCCCTAACCCTAACCCTAGCCCTAACCCTAACCCTAGCCCTAACCCTAACCCTAGCCCTAACCCTAACCCTAGCCCTAACCCTAACCCTAGCCCTAACCCTAACCCTAGCCCTAACCCTAACCCTAGCCCTAACCCTAACCCTAGCCCTAACCCTAACCCTAGCCCTAACCCTAACCCTAGCCCTAACCCTAACCCTAGCCCTAACCCTAACCCTAGCCCTAACCCTAACCCTAGCCCTAACCCTAACCCTAGCCCTAACCCTAACCCTAGCCCTAACCCTAACCCTAGCCCTAACCCTAACCCTAGCCCTAACCCTAACCCTAGCCCTAACCCTAACCCTAGCCCTAACCCTAACCCTAGCCCTAACCCTAACCCTAGCCCTAACCCTAACCCTAGCCCTAACCCTAACCCTAGCCCTAACCCTAACCCTAGCCCTAACCCTAACCCTAGCCCTAACCCTAACCCTAGCCCTAACCCTAACCCTAGCCCTAACCCTAACCCTAGCCCTAACCCTAACCCTAGCCCTAACCCTAACCCTAGCCCTAACCCTAACCCTAGCCCTAACCCTAACCCTAGCCCTAACCCTAACCCTAGCCCTAACCCTAACCCTAGCCCTAACCCTAACCCTAGCCCTAACCCTAACCCTAGCCCTAACCCTAACCCTAGCCCTAACCCTAACCCTAGCCCTAACCCTAACCCTAGCCCTAACCCTAACCCTAGCCCTAACCCTAACCCTAGCCCTAACCCTAACCCTAGCCCTAACCCTAACCCTAGCCCTAACCCTAACCCTAGCCCTAACCCTAACCCTAGCCCTAACCCTAACCCTAGCCCTAACCCTAACCCTAGCCCTAACCCTAACCCTAGCCCTAACCCTAACCCTAGCCCTAACCCTAACCCTAGCCCTAACCCTAACCCTAGCCCTAACCCTAACCCTAGCCCTAACCCTAACCCTAGCCCTAACCCTAACCCTAGCCCTAACCCTAACCCTAGCCCTAACCCTAACCCTAGCCCTAACCCTAACCCTAGCCCTAACCCTAACCCTAGCCCTAACCCTAACCCTAGCCCTAACCCTAACCCTAGCCCTAACCCTAACCCTAGCCCTAACCCTAAACCTACCCTAGCTTTAACACTCACCCTAACCATAACCCTGGCTTTAAACCTAGCCCTAACCCTAACCCTAACCCTAACCCTAAACCCTAACCTTAAACCTAGCCCTAATCCTAAGACAAGCCCAAGCCCTAGGACTAGTCCTAAAACCTAAACCTAACACTAACCCTAACACTAACACTAACCCTAGCACTAGCCCTAACCCTAACACTAACACTAACCTTAATCCCAACCCTAATCCTAACCCTAACCCTAACCCTAACCCTAGCCCTAACCCTAACACTAGCCCTAACCCTAAGACTAAGCCTAACCCTAAGCCCTAACACTAACCCTAACTGTAACCCTAACACTAGCCCTAACCCTAACACTAGCAGTAGCCCTAAACCTAACCCTAAACATAGCCCTAACCCTAACTATAACCATAACCATCCTAACCCTAACCCTACCCCTAGCCTTAGCCCTAACCCTAACCCCAACCCTAACCCTAACCCGAACCCTAAACCTAACCCTCATACTAAACCTAACCCTAACACTAACCCTAAACCGAAACCCTAACCCTGGACCCTAACCATAACCTAACCCGTAACCCTAGCCCTAAAACCTAACCTAAAACTAACTCTAACCCTAGCCCTAAACCTAACCCTAAACCTAAGCCCAGCCCTAACCCTCACCCTAAACATAATCCCAACCCTAACCCTAGCCCTAAACCTAGCCCTAGCCCTAACCCTAACCCTAACCGAAAGACTAACCCTATCCCTATCCCTAACCCTAAGACTAACCCTAACCCTAACCCTAACCCTATCCCTATCCCTATCCCTATCCCTATCCCTATCCCTATCCCTATCCCTATCCCTATCCCTATCCCTATCCCTATCCCTATCCCTATCCCTATCCCCTAACCCTAACCCTAGCCCTAGCCCTAGCTTTAACCCTAACCCTAACCAGAACCCTAGCCCTAGCTTTAGCCCTAACCCCAACCCGAAACCGAAACCTAACCCTAACCCTAGCCCAAACCCTAACCTTAACCCTAGCCCTACCCCTAGCCCTAGTGCTAAACCCAAACCCTAACCCTAACCCTAGGCCTAGCCCTAACCCTAACCATAACCCTAAAACTAACCCTAACCCTTAAACCTACCCTAGTTCTACCCCTACCCCTAGCCGTAGCCCTAACCCTAACCATAACCCTAAAACTAACCCTAACCCTTAAACCTACCCTAGTTCTACCCCTACCCCTAGCCGTAGCCCTAACCCTAACCATAACCCTAAAACTAACCCTAACCCTTAAACCTACCCTAGTTCTACCCCTACCCCTAGCCGTAGCCCTAACCCTAACCATAACCCTAAAACTAACCCTAACCCTTAAACCTACCCTAGTTCTACCCCTACCCCTAGCCGTAGCCCTAACCCTAACCATAACCCTAAAACTAACCCTAACCCTTAAACCTACCCTAGTTCTACCCCTACCCCTAGCCGTAGCCCTAACCCTAACCATAACCCTAAAACTAACCCTAACCCTTAAACCTACCCTAGTTCTACCCCTACCCCTAGCCGTAGCCCTAACCCTAACCATAACCCTAAAACTAACCCTAACCCTTAAACCTACCCTAGTTCTACCCCTACCCCTAGCCGTAGCCCTAACCCTAACCATAACCCTAAAACTAACCCTAACCCTTAAACCTACCCTAGTTCTACCCCTACCCCTAGCCGTAGCCCTAACCCTAACCATAACCCTAAAACTAACCCTAACCCTTAAACCTACCCTAGTTCTACCCCTACCCCTAGC
>NW_015172292.1:4633-5004 GCF_001447785.1 Gekko japonicus | reverse complement strand
AGGAAGTTGACAGGGAAGCCGAAATTTGCTAAAGCCCTCCAGGCGAGCCCTGAGGAATTGGGAGAAGAACATAAGAACATAAGAGATGCCAATGTTGGATCAGGCCAAAGGCCCATCCAGTCCAACACTCTGTATCACACAGTGGCCAGAAATACCAGTGCCATCAGGAGGTCCACCAGTGGAGCAAGGACATTAGAAGCCCTTCCACGGATGGACCTCTGCTCCATATGCTTATCTAATTCCCTTTTGAAGCTGTCCATGCTTGTAGCCGCCACCACTTCCTGTGGCAGTGAATTCCATGTGTTAATCACTCTTTGGGTGAAGAAGTACTTCCTTTTATCCGTTCTAACCCGACCGCTCAGCAATTTCAT
>NW_015172292.1:3188-4609 GCF_001447785.1 Gekko japonicus | reverse complement strand
CTTTGTAAATCTCATAAACCATGTTAGGATGGCTTTGTATTTTGAGATATTGGTTGACGTTGTTTTAGTACTATCCCTTAAATTTTGCCTTTGTTCTGGTTTATCAGTGTTATGCCAATAAAGGTTTTCTGTTCTGAATACTCCTCCGAGTTTAAGTTGCACGTGGCCAAGATCCAGACTTGGCCAGATCCAGTGCTAGCCGAGTTGTACCGGGTGGGACTGAACCCAGAGATCCGGGAAATGGTCCTACAGGCAGTGGACCCGATCTCTTTACTGGCCTTCCACCCCATAGACACTCGGATTGCAGCATTGAGATTTTACTCAGCCAAGAACTACCCAAGGGACGCATTTATGCAATGGGGCCAGCCGAGAAAGATGAACTGCGCAAATTTATTGATAAAAACCTGGCCAGGGGTTTCATCTGGCCAGCCTCCTCCCCTTTTGCAGCCCTGGTGCTTTTCCGGAAGAAAAAAGATGGGGGGTTGAGGTTGTGCACGGACTACCAGGGATCGAACACAGTGTCTTCGACCAATGCTTATCCCATGCCTTTGATCAAAGATCTACTGGCTGAAGCAGCAAAAGGGGAAAAAAATTCGAAGTTGGATCTCCGCAATGCTTACTTTTGGGTTCGCATCAGGGAGGGGGAAGAACACAAGACTGACTTTAATATGCCCCTGGGTCAGTTTGAGTACTGTGTGATGCCGTTCGGTCTTCAGGGGGTGCCAGGCGTCTTCATGAATCTGATCAATGAGGTGTTGCACAAGCACTTGTTCAAGGGGGCACTTGTTTACCTAGATGATATCTTGCTGTACTCCCCCGACCTACCTTCCCATGTGAAATTGGTGAGGGAAGTTCTGACCACATTGCACAAGCACAAACTGTTTGCGAACTCTAAGTGCGAGTTTCACAAGACCCACATTGACTTTGTAAGATATTGGATCTCTGACAAGGGATTGGAGATGGACCCGGTGAAAGTACGGGATGTGTTGGGCTGCGGAGTCCCTCACACCAGGCGCCAGTTACAATCCTTCCTCGGGTTCACGAACTTTTACAGAAATTTCCTGCCCAACTTTGCCCAGGTCAGTTTGCCCCTGACCGACTTGTTGAAAACTAAGAAAAAGGGGCCGGACACAACCAATCTGGGGGAAGCGTTGGCTTAGAGTCGGGAGTGCCAGGAGGCTTTCAGACACCTAAAGACTTTGTTCACTTTAGAACCAGTCTTAGCTCACCCTGATAAAATTAAAAAATTTACTGTTCAAACTGATGCGTCTGATGTGGATATGGGGGGGCATTCTCCAAGAAGGGGGAGATGGGTTACTGCACCCCTTGGCATACATGTCAAGGAAGTTTAATGACACGGAACACAATTGGTCAGTTTGGGAGAAGGAGGTGGGGGCCATAAAACTCGCCCTGGCCACCTG
>NW_015172292.1:0-2617 GCF_001447785.1 Gekko japonicus | reverse complement strand
GGCAATTCTGGTGGCCGCAAATGTGGAAGGATTTATCCTTGTTTGTCAAATCCTGCCAAATCTGTGCCATGAGTAAACCCCAGCCGGGGAAAACCCCGGGTTTATTGCACCCTCATCCAACTCTGAACCGGCTCTGGGAGGTGATATCCATGGACTTTATCATGGATCTCCCACCCAGCAAGTCAATGACTGTCATTTGGGTGGTAGTGGATTTGTTTTCCAAACAAGCACACTTCATTTCATTTGCCTCTCTGCCCACGGCAAAAGCACTAGCCAAAGCATTTCTTCTGCATTTCTTCTGCACATTTCTTCTGCATTTCTTCTGCACATGCTACCAGCCAAGGTGGTGTCTGACAGGGGGACCCAATTCATTTCCCGGTTTTGGGGGGAGCTGATGAAATTAATGGGAGTGGAACGGGGCCTGAGCAGTGCCTATCATCCAGAGACTGACAGCCAGATGGAGCGGGTTAATCAAATATCTCCGTTGCTTCATCAATTATCAACAAAATGATTGGGTGGATCTGCTGCCCCTGGCCGAATTCTGTTATAACAACACTTGCCATTCCTCAACCGGACTGTCCCCGTTTAAGGCTTTGTATGGCTACGATAGCCCACCTGTGCCCTTCCTGGAAGAAAACAATGACTTGGGGCCGGGGGATGCAGCTCAATGGTGTCAACGATTAAAGGAGTGGTGGCTGCTCCTTTGCAAGACTTTGAAATATGGCCAAGGAGACTCAGGCCAACAAGAGACTCAGGCCAACAAGAGAAGGGTAGAGGGATGGGCTCTGCAGCCTGGGTACTCGGTGTATGTGTCTACTAAAAACATTAAGGTCTTAAGACCTAGGTTCCACAGCCAACAACTGCGTACACACTTATTGAAAAGGTTATACTTCATTGAAGAGCTATAGATGCATTAACAAAGCCACTGTTAAAAATGGTGTCGCCCCTACAAGCATAATGGGATATTGGGTATTCGTATGCACCCCCCCTTCCTTAGGCCAGTTAGCCACATTCCCGTGCACGGGAGAAGGAGCCCCAGGCCGTTAGAGCTGAAGCTGAGAACCGAAAGCGCTCCCATGGTTCCCTAGAATCCCGGACACTACACACCACCTGCAAGGCCATAGATAAGCAAGCATTACAGAAGCCAAAAAGGAATGCAGCGGTACTGGCAAGCTAGAAGCACCCCACCCCCAACCCTTATGGCAGCATAGCTGACACAAGGCTTCTGATGGGCCACTGGAGAGTTGATTAACTATGCAGTTTTTTAAAAAAACATTGCTTTGGCAGCAGCTGCTACCACGAAACAAGGACCTTCACTGTTTGCAGGCCCGTAGCCACAGTGGGGCAGCTCAGGGCTGGGGGCCCCTGACTTTTCGCCGAGCCAGGTGGAGAGAGGGAGAAGAGGCAATTTGGCTGAATTTGGAAAAAAGGAAAGAAAAAGAGCCGGGAAGGGCCAGATGTCCCTCCAGCCCAGTCACCGAGAATTTGGTGCAACTGTTTCAAAAACAGACAGAGCGTGTGCCTGGGGATGCCGGAATTGACATCGATCCCTCCACCTGTTAGTTGAGACAGTGCTAAAAGATCACCGGTGCTCCAATGATGACCCAGGGGCAGTAGTCGAATCTTGCCCCAAGAACATGAGAAATGGCAGTGTTTTTTTTTTTTTTTGACAAGGATAATTCACTCGAGCAAATAACGGAAACTGATTGACTGACAAAAGAAATATGTGAGTTGCAAGGTCTAAGATTCAGTCAGTATAGGGTTAATCTGCTCACCTTGTGTGCTATGGACCCAGAAGGAAACCTGGCACAGAGCCAATAGAAAGCCTGGGAAAACTGAAGTCTGTTTTGTAACATTGATTGGTTGATGCAATCAGGTGACTTCCTTCTAGGGAAGAAGAAGAAGAAGAAGAATCTACATTGCTGTGGTCTGTCTGTCTGTAGCTGTAAGGATGTGAAGATGTAATTCTAGGTATTATTTTGGAGCTTTCCCAGTGAACCCTTCCCTTAGAAATAAAGATTTGCCTCTCTGCCCATTTACTCAGAAATAAATGCCTCCTCTCCTGTGAAGCAAAGATCCATTGCAAACTCTGAATAGCTAAGCATTTTTGCCTATTTTTCCCAACACCAACAACCTCCAACCTTTGGATCTTGTCATGGAATGTTGCCAGCTGGAAGAACAAGTCTGCTGACCTGAATTTTGGCAGTTTCCTTTGGTCATTTGATGTGATTTTATTTCAGGAAACTTGGGCTCATTATGAGATTTCCCTAGAGGGTTGTAGGACATTTTCCACATTAGCTTTTACATCTAAGCACTTTGGGCGCTATCAAGCCGGGCTTGCATTGCTACTGTCTTGTAGTTCCAATTTAGAGGTACTCCCCTTACAGGAGTGTGGACATTTGGCGTGAGCCAGCCTCCTGAAATGTTCAGGGAAGTCTTTTATTATAATCAATGTTTACATGCCACCTTGTGTTGCTAAAGGAATCCTGTCATTGTACTGGGATGAGCTCTTTGAGTTCTTAGAGACCAGGAATGGAAATTCCCAGCTTTGGATATCATAATGGCTGGTGGTTTTAAAGAACAAATGTAAAGAAATACAAGAACTCGTGGGCACTCA
>NW_015172291.1:0-5164 GCF_001447785.1 Gekko japonicus | reverse complement strand
AGGCTGAGCAAGGATATAAAGAAAACATGGTAATACACCATGTTCTAGAACCTGACCTCTATTATAATTCAACCCCCCTCCTTCATCATTGACAGTCTTCCTGATCCAACAGAAAGAACTATGCCTTGCCTTTTGGCTTTCTTATTCTCTGTCCTTTGAGGTGTGACATTCTAGTGAAGGTGTTAGAAAGTAAATCTTTCAGTTTTACTACATCCAGAGCCATTTGCATCTCTAAGCAATGAAGTGTTCTGTGATTGCAGCTTTGATGATTCATCACTTGGCACCTTTCCTTTTTGCCAGCTACACATTTGCACCCAGGCTTCAGTCCATAGAAAAACAGCCGTCTCATTTATTGAAATATTGATGCTTTTCTACACAATTGTCACTGCGTGGAGGTGGGGTCAGTGGACACTAAGGAGCAATCAAGGAGGAAAGTGAAATTATTTCCCTTTCCATTGGATGAACTTTGTGGTTGGATATAGGTTACCTTGGCTGCAGTCACACGGAGCCTTAGCCATGCTACAGACACGGAAGATAGGCGGGTTTTCCGGGCGCGATCACACCGCAACATCTGGAAAGTGTAGAGCTCCCGTGGCTAACCCGAGGCTTCCCGCCGAAGATGCGGCGTAAAAAACTAGTACCGAGGTACTAGTTTCTGGAAACCACGGGGCAAGGGCGGGTGTCTGATCGCGCTTCCGGTGGTAGTTCGTGGCATCTGGCGCCCGCCCATGTCCCATCGCACAAAGTGTTTTTTTTCACGTCTCCACAGGATGCGCACAAGCACCCAACGGCGCATGCACACACTTTGGTTTTTTTAAAAAACACAACCCCGTTTGCCACGGCAGAGGCGCCTAGCCATTGCTGCTGTGATCACGCTGCGCCGCTTCTTTGCCACGCCGCAGGATTGCTGTGTGATCGGCACCTTCCCCCGAACCATGGGACGTCGGCAGGACGTGTGATCTGGCGGCCGTGCGTTAGTTTGCTCTGGGGCAAACAGCCACACTTCCCCCCTGCATTTTCCGGCCGTGTGACCGGGGCCCTTATTTCCCATCACTAGTGTGAATCAGCCTTCAGTTTATTCCTGAGCATGTTCCAGAGCACAATCACTAATTGTTCGCCATTTAATTGTTGCCTGAAATCAGATATCACTTGGGGTCAGGTTTATAACTTACTCTGTCAAATTTAGAATATCTCAACAACAAAAGTGCCTGTAGAACGGAATGGTTCTTGTACCAGCAGTGAATAAATGTTAAGTTCTTAAGTAGATGCTTAATCAAAACCAAGCAAAGGTATATTAGAATAATGGAAATTTCTTTAGTTATTAATCAATCAATTAATGAATGGAGTGCAGTACTACTTAGTGGCACCAAAAGAATGAAACAAACTTAGGAAATTCTACTGAGTTTATGAGCAATTCCCAATCACTTTAATGGGTACTGTGCAACCTTGTCTTGATGAGTTTTCTGAACTTCTCGTCTTCATGAGTTCTTCATCTTTCAGCTACATCCTGAATGGGCGGTTTCTTCCATTTTCAGCATACACTTGGCCATATTGTGAGAAATTTAAGAATGATTGAAATATAAGTCCTGCCTAAGTTCACAGAAGTAGCATTGCTGCCAGATGGCCATCTAGCCTCTGTCTGAAAACCTTCAAACAGAGCCCACCACCTTCCAAGGAAGCCTGTTCCATTGAGGAACCACTCTGTCTGGAAGTTCTTCCTAATGTTTAGCCAAAAACTCTTTTGATTTAATTTCACCCCATTGGTTCTGGTCCAACCTTCTGGGGCAACAGAAAACAACTCTGTACCTTCCTCTGTATGACAGCCCTTCAAGATGTTTATCATATCACGTCTCAGTCATCTCCTCTCCAGGCTAAACATACCCAACCTTTCCTCATGAGAGGGAGGGCAGGAAGGATTGCATCAGTGCTTAGTTCTCCTGGCCCTTTCTTACAAGCTGATTGCCACTCTAAGGTCAGGAAGCAACTTTCCCCCAGGTCAGTTTGGCTGGAGATCCTGGAGGTTTTTTGTCATCTCCTGGGTGTGGAATAGTGGTCACTGGGGGTGCGGAGGGGGAGGTATTTGTGCATTTCCTGCCTTGTGCAGGGAGTTGGACTAGATGACCCTGGAGGTCCCTTCCAACTGTATGATTCTGTGATTGTAAGTGAACCTCGGTGGGCTGGGTAGGTCTCAGGCTGCCCGTGCTCTAAATGAACCTGTTGCACCCTGAGACCTCTAGTCTTGGATTCCTTCCAATTCTGCTGGTGTGTGTTGTATTGTGCAGCTCCTTCCTTCCTTCCTTCCTTCCTTCCTTCCTTCCTTCCTTCCTTCCTTCCTTCCTTCCTTCCTCCCTTCCTTCCTTCCTCATCTATTTGCTTTCTTTGTTTCTCTCTGTCTCTTTCCACCTCTCTCTCTTTCTCTTAGATAAATATCACTAGCAAACAAATAAATATCATTGGACAAATAAATATCTTCATCAATATCCTTTTTTACCCCTTTTGTTTTTATTTTTGGCAGTCTCATTTAAAGTTAATAAAAAGCAAATCTACATATTTTTCCAAGAAAAATGTGTGTAATATTTGTTCATGTCTTGCAGCTCTCAAACATCTGATGCTTGTTCTATGTGGCTCTTACATTAAGCAAGTTTGGCCACCCCGGGCTAGGTATTCAGCTCACATCTGGTCGACCCCTTTGAAAATGGTCAGTTCAACACTCAGAGATGTTTCTGACGAAATCTGCAGCATTCTTATCAGTAAAACAATAACTAAGTTGGAAAGATTAATACAGCTGACTGCAAGTTAGGCGAAATAATTTGTGGAACACACTGAGTTATAAAGCAGGAAGCACATGACAGACGCAGAAAAAAGGCATACCCCATACCAAATTAGGTGAAACTCAAATCGTGAGGCCTGCAGCAGATCAATCTTTCTGTTGCCCGCAGAGCAGTCTTTGTGGACATCTCTACATTACACACCATTTTTCTATTCCATCAAGGAACTGTCCTCATTATGGGCTTAATCCATTAGCCAGTGGTATAAAATCTGAAGAGATGCGCTTGTATGATCTCACTGCTTCCTAGTAACATGAGGTGCAAATGGCTGTGTGAATCACATTCACTCCAGGTTTTGTTTGAGAGCACACTGTTACCCACATCAGCATACACGTATCAAGGCTGCGAGGTGCAAAGTCTTGGATGGAACAAACAGTTGTTTTGGGCGCTTAAATCACTTGGGATCATTAGCTTATGTATAACAGGGTCCAGATTCAGATCAATACACAGAAAACAAGTCTTAGACTGATTTCCCACAAGCCCCTGCTCCGCCCTCATGCTTCCCTTTGCCCCAATTACATTAGTCAATTACCCACTACTTGCTGTGCGGCCACATTTTGCCCCACAGCTTCTCCCGATTTCTCCACATCTACTCGATCCTGTTTTTTGAAAATTGAGTAGACACAGGGGAAATCGGGCAAAGCTTGTTCATCACTGAAACATCCTAGTTTTGTATGACTGTTAGTCTACTTCTGTGTTGCGATTATTTGGAATAGGTTTTGTATTAAATGAATAGTTTTGTTAAAAAATAATCACATTTGTATTGAAATAATCACACTTTATTTAAGGGAAAAAATGTGTCTTTCACAGTCATATTTCCTATATTTCCTGTATCTCTCTGCATGTATGTTGACCATGTTTTTTCTAATTGTAGACTCTGGCAGCAAGAGGCATGCTGCACCCCAGGTCTAGTCAAGGTCCCTTTCATAGTTGACTAACTTGGCCCCGAGGCCATTCCTCGGGCTGCTGGCCCTGCTGCCACAGACTTGAGTTGGGCTGCTGCTGACCCCAACCCACAGTGTGCCTCAAGTTATTGCTTCTGTGGAAGGATAGGGCCAAGGTGGCATTCCCATCAGCCCCCTTTTCAGTGGAATAATCCCTAACCTGTTGGTTGTCGCCCTCCAACTGGGATACCTGGCCTGTGTTCGCCAAGAGAGCCTCCACTTCTTGGTCACTCTCCTCCATCCACACCAACCCGGTGGAGAGATCCAGCAGTGCCCTGTCACACACTGGCAACCTGATGTGGTGAACCCTTGATGGCCCACCCGCAGGGCCTACGAAACCACTCGCATGATTCCCTTCCCTTCCCTTCTCAATGGCTTCAATGCAGGCTTCCAGGTTGTGAATGGGGGGCCCTCCTCATCTCCAGATAAAGAAAGTGCCATGTGGGCTGAATGGCCCACTCTTCTTCTGCAAGGCCTTGTTCAGCGGCATACCCCATGGGCCCTCGTGGGAGATGCATGCCACGGCCCGTGCAAACCAGGGACCAAATGGGTGGGAAGGGAGGGCAGCAGAGTGAACTGCAGGCCCCAAAATTATTTTCTACTCCTTGGCCACCAATTGGGTCCAGATGTGAAGCTTCCACTCCACTCCCCCACCCAGGCAAAGGCCTTCAGTCCTTCACTCAGCCAACTGTCCCTGGTGGGGGGCTGGCATGTCACCCAGAGGCCTACTCACCCAGAGGCCTCAGCATACCTAAAAAGATAAAGGTAAAGGTTCCCTTGCTCGAAAGCCAGTCGAGGGTTGCAGTGCTCATCTCCGTTTCAAAGCCGAAGAGCCAGCGCTGTCCGAAGACGTTTCCGTGGTCATGTGGCCAGCATGACTAAACACCAAGGTGCACGAAACGCTGTTCCCTTCCCACCGAAGTGGTACCTATTTATCTAGTTGCAATTTCTTGCTTTCGAACTGCTAGGTTGGCAGGAGCTGGAACTAGAGGCCTACCCCTGAGTATATGGCCTGATGTTGTAGGGGTTCCACGGCTGGAACCAAAGCTTGATTCCTCCCTGGGCTAAAACCCACTGCCACCACACTCCTTCCCCCAAGTGCTAGGAATGGAGGGGTTGTTGGGGAGGGCTTGCTGGATTTGTCACTGCTGCTAAGGTGGAGGAAGGAGACACTGTTTTGTGTCCCTATTAGAGAAAGAAGAGGGATATAAATAAAAGGGTATTTTAAAGTAAGAAAAAGTAAATTTGGATAGAGGTCTGTGGGGAACAATCTGGTTTAGAATCCACCAACATTTGGAAGTGGTAGAACCCCACAAAGGTGTTCTGTATTCTATTTGATGACATGTAGTTCATCTCCAGCTATGGGGTGCTGAGCTGATTTCAATCAGCAAG
>NW_015172290.1:4827-5187 GCF_001447785.1 Gekko japonicus | reverse complement strand
ACTCTGGCTCTTTTCTACTGCGACGGACATGGCTCCTCATCGCGATCTGTCATCTCTTTGGAGCTGCAGCCTTCGGAGAAATCAGGCTGAACTACTGCCTCTTTATTATTCCTGTTATACCTGTCGATGAGGAGGCGTTGCTGGATCATTGGCTCAGTTCTAGGATACTGCGAAGAAAGACGAGCCCCTTTATACTGGTAGGGACTCCTCGCAGGCATTTTGTGTTACACTTTTCTATGATTTATGGAAGCTTTCTACAGTTTGGTGTCGTGGTTGAGTGCGCGGACTCTAATCTGGGAGAACCGGGTTTGATTCCCCACTCCTCCACTTGCACCTGGCTGGATGACCTTGGGCAAGCCG
>NW_015172290.1:1302-4556 GCF_001447785.1 Gekko japonicus | reverse complement strand
AAAATTCTACTTTGTGAGCTGCTGGCATTAAAGCTGTGAGCGAGCGATTTGGCTGCTGCATAAATTAGTTTGCCCTGGAGCCGTCCTTCCTGAGCTAAGACAAAAATGTGTGAGCTGGAGGCTAAAAAACTGTGAGCTAGCTCGCACTAACTCAGCTTAGAGGGAACTTTGGTTGCTTCCGGTGATCCTATGAAATAAAGACCTCCCAGGTGTCCAGTTGTTAGTACCCTTGCTCAGGTCTTGCAAACTGAAGACTGTGGCTTCCTTGATCGTCAATCCATGGGCGGTTCTGCATCGGCTTTTCCCTCCGATGTTTTAGCAAACTCACGTTGGAACAGCAATTCCCCTCTGCATTGCATGCTGCTTTGACCATTGGGTTTAATGGTAGCCTCCACACTCCATGGGGCTTTCGCTTCCTTTGATCATCGGGTTTTATGGTACCCTCTGCACGGCATGCCGCTTTCGCTTCCTTTGATCATCAGGTTTTATGGTACCCTCCACACCCCATGCCGCTTTCGCTTCCTTTGGTCATTGGGTTTTATGGTACCTTCTGCATAATTTTATGGCTGTTGTATGGCTATTCAGGGGTGACTTTGCAGTCAGTACGGCGTTGCCCCCGGGGTATCTGAATGTGGTTTTGAGCTGCACCTTTTCCTCAGGGTTGAGAAAATGTGGAGCGAATGCCAGATGCAGAACCAGCCCATCTCATGTTGGGTCTTCCTCTTTGCCCGCTGCCTTCAAGTTTCCCAGCATCATTGTCTTTTCAAATGACTCTTGTCTTCTCAGGACGTGACCAAAATACAGCCGCCTCATTTTAGTCATTTTAGCGTATAGGGAGAGTTCAGGGTTGATTTTATCTCGACCCGAACGATTCGTCTTTTGGGGGTCCACGGTATCCATAAAGCTGTCCTCCACCACATTTCAAATAAACTTGCCCGGGGCACCTTAATAAGACAGGGGGTTGATCGTTGGATCAGAATAGGCCGCCAACCTCCAGGCGGTGGCTGGAGATCTCCCGCTATGACAACTGATCCCCAGGCGACAGAAATCAGTTCGCCTGGAGGAAATGGCCAGTTTGGAAGGTGAACTCTGCAGCATTATACCCCACTGAAGTCCCTCCCCAAACCCTGGCCCGTAGCTACAGTGGGGCATCTTGGGGCCCGCCCCCCTGACTTATCGCCAAGGCCCCCCCAACTTCCCATCCAGCCCAGGACCTCCCTTGCAAACGTTTGGGAAGTGTATCTTGGAAAAGGCAGGGTGTGTGTGCGGGGTTCCCCCTGACATATTTAAAGCTCCCACCCTGAATTAAAAAATCCTGTCTACGGGCCTGCCCAAATCCCAATTTCTCCCCCCCCCCAAAATCTGCAGGTATTTCCCAACCAGGGAGCTGGCAACCCTGGATCAGAACTGGTCCAGCAAGTTCGGGTCCCCCTTTCGGGGTTTGGTTCGTGGGCCACCCCGAACCACCCTTTTTAGGTTTGTGCCCATCCCTAGTTGCCGCTGTTGGGGAAAATTTGTGCACGTTGCTATTTCTACCCAGTTTTCGACTAGCATTGTAAAGAAAAAATTTAGTTTTTAATGGCAGACAGGGGTCATTTCGTAGAAAAAGAGGTGCAGGGGCTCATTAGCATAACTCATTAGCATAACTTATTTGCATATGCCACACCCCCTGCCATCACCGGAAGTGTGTCAGAAGGCAACACCCACCACTCAGGCTCCACTGGACTGTTTTGGATTGCTAGCTATGGGGGGAAACGTGCAGATCTGTCCGCACAGAGGAGGGAGAGCTTGTAATTGAAACCGGGCCGGGGGGGGGGAGCTCTGCAAATTACCTGGCTGCTTCTTGCTCCTTGTGGCCTAACTGAGGGCTGCCGGGAGCAGGGGGCGGGGCTTATTGCATGTGCCCGCCCCCTGGGCTCCTTACTGCCGGAGCTCCGCTCCTGTGCGATCCCACAGGAAATGACCCCTGATGGCAGATGACTGTATGAAATGTCTATATCCACAGCCCTCTGCCATTTCATCAACTTCAGGGATTCTTCAAATGTTCGGTTTGCCTAAGCTCTTAAACGACTTTTAAGTTCCTGCTTGTGTTTAAATACTGCTGTTACTGTTGCGCCACTGTTATTGTTTCGTGTGTTGATTGTCTTGGTGGTTCGACAATTTTGGTTTTCGAAATAATTTCATAATAGAATGTGGCTGTGAAAATATTGTAGTGCAGTTCAAATGGTCACATGGGTTATTTCAAACTGAGCTTCTACTTAAGGTGATGTTTTCATGCTCCTTATGTTTGTAAGCCGCCCTGAGCCCGCCTCGGCGGGGAGGGTGGGGTATAAACAAAGACCCCAGATTTGGGGGTAGTCTTCTGGTACAAAGAAGGGACAGAATAAATCAGTGTCTCGTGGGGCTTTCTCAGCGGAGTCTGCCCGTCAGGCCAAGTGATGAGATTTTCCATTGTGAACAACTGTCCTTGGGCCGCTGAACCGGGGTTATGGTAGGGGAGGGGGAGGATACGGGAGGAATTCGGTTTCAGGGTGTCGTGTTGCGTTTTCCAGTGACCCCGGCCCTGGGAGACCGCCAGGTGCTGCTCACAGTGACTCATAAATACAGTTTTAAAAGTGTGGCGATGCTGTTACCTCGCTCAGCTGTGGAAGTCAGGAAAAGTTATGTCGGGGAAGGTGTCTGATAGCAAATGAGCTAGCAGCCCTTCAAGTGGGTGATTCTGCACTGGTTTTTCCCTCCGTTGTTTTACCAAACCCACTTTGGAATAGAAATTCCCCTCCGCATTGAATGCTGCTTTCGCTTTCTTTGACCATCGGGTTTTATGGTACCCTCTGCATTGCATACTGCTTTCACTTTCTTTGATCATTGGGTTTTATGGCACCCTCTGCAATGCATGCTACTTTTGCTTTCTTTGATCATCGGGTTTTATGGCACCCTCTGCATTGCATGCTGCTTTCGCTTTCTTTGATCATCGGGTTTTATGGCACTGCATGCTGCTTTCACTTTCTTTGATCGTCGGGTTTTATGGCACCCTCTGCATTGTATGCTGCTTTCGCTTTCTTTGATCGTCGGGTTTTATGGCACCCTCTGCATTGCATGCTGCTTTCGCTTTCTTTGATCATTCGGTTTTATGGTACTCTCTGCATTGCATGCTGCTTTCGCTTTCCCTTCCTTCCTTCTTCCCCTTCCTCCCTTCCCTCCCTCCATTCTCCTTCCTTCCCTCCCCTCCCTCCCTCCTTCCCCTCCCTCCCTCC
>NW_015172290.1:0-583 GCF_001447785.1 Gekko japonicus | reverse complement strand
TCCTTCCTTCCTTCCTTCCTTCCTAATCTGCCCTGATGAAGAGTTCTGGTGAGCTTGAAAGCTCGCATAATGTGTCATTGGGGGCTGGCCTCCATAAAAAGTATGGTGTGGTGCTTAGCGCATTGGTGTAGGATCTGGGATAAGGTAATGGTAAAGGTTCCCTTGCTCGAAAGCCAGTTGAATCCGACTCTAGGGTTGCGGTGCTCATCTCCGTTTCAAAGCCGAAGAGCCAGCGCTGTCCGAAGACGTTTCCGTGGTCATGTGGTCGGCACGACTAAACGCCGAGGTGCATGGAACGCTGTTACCTTCCCACCCAAGTGGTCCCTATTTATCTACTTGCAATTTCTTGCTTTCGAACTGCTAGGTTGGCAGTCAAGAGCTGGGGCCAGAGACGGGAGCTCACTCCGTCATGTGGCACTCGGGTCTCGAACTACTGAACTACCGACCTTCCAGTCTGCAGCTCAGCATTTTAGCCACTTGAGCCACTGCAGGGTCAAATCCTCACTCTGCCATCGAAGATTTCTTAGGCCAAACAGGGACCAAAAAGGGGGGGGGAAAAAAACCTGAACCTAAAACTTAGAAT
>NW_015172289.1:645-5446 GCF_001447785.1 Gekko japonicus | reverse complement strand
GATAGGGAGACCCTCTGGATGACAGATCACAAAGCCAACTGATCTGGAAGCGTGTTGGAATGTTCAGGGGAGTCCATGACTAAAACAGAATTATATATAAGGAGAGTTTCTAATTGATTCAGCAATCGTTTTTTTTTAAAAAAAAATAAACCTTGTTAGAAGAAGGAGGAGGAGAATGAGAAGTTTTTAAGAACATAAGAAGACCCCCGCTGGATCAGACCAATAGTCCATCTAGTCCAGCACTGTGTCTCACACAGTGGCCAACCAGTTCCTCGGGATGGCCAACAACAGGGTGGAGAGGCCGAGGCCTTCCCTTGATGTTGCCTTCTGACTCTGGGATTCAGAGGGTTAATGCCTCTGGATGGGGAGGTTTTATACCCTGCTTTTCTCTACCTTAATGAGTCTCAAAGCGGCTTACAATCTCCTTCCTTTCCCCTCTCCACAAAAGGTACCTTGTGAGGTACGTGAGGCTGAGCGAGTTTTGAGAGAACTGTGACTGGCCAAAGATCACCCAACAGGATTCACGCAGGGGAGCGGGGAATCAAACCCAGTTCATCAGATTAGAGACCGCCGCTCTTAACTACTACAACCATGGTGACTCATAGACGAAATCCATGTGTGATATGGAGGGCTATTGGGCAAGATTGGACAGGAAAGCTGGTTGGATTCACCCCACAGGGATTCATCTGCGAACGAACTTGGGTGCGTGAAACTCCACCGCATCGAGAGGTCTTTCCCCTCCCACCCCAAACAATGGGAGAGTCCTGCTTTTACATTCAAGTGCTCATTGCTGGAACACTCATTTCACAAACCAGGGTTGCCAGCCTCCAGGTGTGGCCTGGAGATCTGCTTTTACAACTGATCTCGAGCTGACAAAACTCAGTTCTCCTGGAGAAAATGGCTGCTTTGAAGGGTGGACTCTATGGCACTGTACCCTGCTGAGGTCCCTGTCTTCCCCAGACCCCACCCTCTTGCAGATCCACCCCCAAAGTCTCCAGGTATTTTCCAACGCAGACCTGGCCACCCTAACTTGTACTCCTGATAACATGAAAACCGCCGAGTCTTCGATCTTTACTGCGGATTATGATCAGATTATGTGGATTATGGCCAGGTAATGAAACTGAAGCTCAAATACTTTGGCCACCCAATGAGAAGGGAGAACTCACTGGAGAAGACCCCGATGCTGGGAAAGATTGAAGGTCAAAGAAGACGGGGATGGCAAAGGATGAGATGGTTAGACAGTGTCATAGATGCAACGGACATGAAGTTGAGAAAACTTCAGAGGACGGCGGAAGACCGGAAGGCCTGGCGGGATCTGGTCCATGGGGTCGCGAAGAGTCGGACTCGACTGTGCGACTGAACAACAACAAATGATCTCAACATTATTCTAAAACAGCCAAAGAGCAAGGAAAGCCAAAGCCATACGAAATTAGTATCTACGATTTGTCATGCAAACTGTTACATAACACAGCACTTGAGGGAAACTGCGCCACTATAACCATCTTTTATTTCCAATCAACAGCAACACTCAACATATTTCGAGACAAAGAATACAACGTGCAATCATGCAAATGAGACGTCTGTGGCAAATTAAAAGGGGGGGGGAACGCCGCACAGAATGGAGGATGAGTCTGTGTGGTAGCAGGCCCCCAAAAAGAAAGAATGAAATCCACAAACAGCTCTGTTGAAATAAATGACAATGGATTGTTACTCAGCTGTCATCCCCAGTCCACCTGCAGCTCCCTGAAATTCCTTCTCCTTCCAGAAAAGAGCCGTCGCACTTCTTCAGCCAGACAAATCAAACAGGAGTCCAATGGCATTAGGCTTAACATTGGCCTGCTACAGGCAAGCAATCTTTCGGCAGTGTGGCCCTCCCACCTCTCTCAGCCCCACCTACCCCACAAGGTGCCTGTTGTGGGGAGAGGAAGGGAATGTGATTGCAAGCGGCTTACTTATTTAAATCTTCTTCTTTTTATTTATTTATTATCAGATTTATACCCTGCCCTCCCCGCAAAGCAGACTCAGGGCAGCTTCCAAAATGACATATATACAACTAATAAAGGTAAAGGTTCCCTTGCTCGAAAGCCAGTTGAATCCGACTCTAGGGTTGCGGTGCTCATCTCCATTTCCAAGCCGAAGAGACAGCGCTGTCCGAAGTCGTTTCCGTGGTCATGTGGCTGGCATGACTAAACACCAAGGCGCACAGAACGCTGTTACCTTCCCACCGAAGTGGTACCTATTTTTCTACTTGCAATTTCTTGCTTTCGAACTGCTAGGTTGGCAGGAGCTGGAACTAGAGACGGGAGCTTACTCCATCATGCGAAACCCAGGTCTTGAACTGCTGAACTACTGACCTTCCACAGCCTGCAGTTCAGTGTCTTAACCACTTGAGCCACCGCAGCTCCATCTAATACATACAGCTAATACACAATTATTAAAAACACAACAAATAAAACAGGCATAAAGAGCTGGCAGCAATTAAAATTCACTTAGATGACACACTTTCAAAAGATTTCCATTTCTCAAATGTTCGAAGATGTTCTTCTGCTCGTAGTTTCCTTATGGCAACAACTCGATGGTGGCTCATGGACCAGGCGCTGCAGCGGCCGGGTGATCCAACGGTGGCAGACCCTAATTAAATGCCTTGTGGAAGAGCTCCATCTTGCAGGCCCTGTGGAGCTGTGAAAGGCCCCACAGGGACCTGATCTCTTCCAGGAGCTTATTCCACCAGGTAGGGGCTGCCACCAAAAAGGCCCTGGCCCTGGTGGCAGCTAGCCTGGCCTCCCTCGGGCCAGGGAGGGTCAACCGATTTTGAGTCCCAGACCATAGTGCTCTCTGGGGTATATACGGGGAAAGGCTGTCCCGTAGGTATGTCAGACCCCGGCCATAAAGGGCTTCTTCTCTCCTCCTCCTTCCAGAGCAAAATGGAAGAGGATAATCATGTATGTGGCCTTGAGCTCCTTGAAGGGAGGAGGAGGAGGAGATTGGATTTATACCCTGCCCTTCACTACCCAAAGGAGTCTAAGAGCGGCTTACAAACTCCTTTCCCCGCTCCACCACAGACACCCTGTGAGGTAGGTGGGGCTGAGAGAGCTCTGACAGAAACTGCTCTTTTTCAAGAACAGCTCTTATTAGAACTATGGCTTGCCCAAGGTCATCCAGCAGGTGCAAGTGGAGGCGTGGGGAATCAAACCCAGTCCTCTGCACTTGATCACTACACCAAACTGGCTCTCATAACTAAAATGGATGGACATGTGGATATACAGAATTGGTGCAACCGACAATGTTAGCGAAGAACACAGAAATCCCTGGCTGCATGGATATGGCAAAAAGATACAAGAACCAAGAGTATGTAGCCCTCCTAGAGGATTTGTGGTTATGGTTAGGCAACTGTGACAGGCCTGGTGAGCTAACTATATTACTGTACTGCTCCCTGTCCCTGGCTCAGTAGAATAGTGGGGCTGGGTGTGTGCATTAGACGCTGTTCTAGAAGGGCCCTATGGAATTGGCTTGTGATTCAGTTGCTAAAGCCAGGGCTATTTTGGGGCAGGAACGCACAGGAACGGAGTTCCGGCTGGCTCCCGAGTTGGCCACGCCCAGCAAAAACCCATTAGCATAACAGGCCACACCCAATAGCAGAAACTCATTGGGATTGGCTACATTAGGGGTGTGTGGCCTAACATGCAAAGGAGTTCCTGCTACAAAAAAAGCCCTGGGTTTTGACAACAAATAAGGTCAACAGAATAAGAAGCAAAAGGTCAGTGTGGCTGGATGGCCATACTTCTGGTAACATGGGGGTGTGGCCTAATAGGCTAATGAGCTGTGCTGTCGGGGGTGTGGCCTAATATGCTAATGAGTGTCTGCTGTTGGGTGTGGCCTATTATGCTAAAGCTTAATCTCGCTGGTAACAATGAGATGAAGTGTCGTCTACTCTCTGTTGGCCTAGGGCCACAGTCTTTGATGTTCTGCTTCATGTTCAATCAATCGCAAGTGCTCAGTGCTTCATAGGGCTGGCGGTACTCATGCTATCTGTAACAGCAAACCAGCTGAAAACACAACCCTCTCTAAATTCCCAAGGAGTACATCATTCGAAGAGGGAAATCTC
This sequence comes from Gekko japonicus, assembly GCF_001447785.1. Classification (NCBI taxonomy): domain Eukaryota; kingdom Metazoa; phylum Chordata; class Lepidosauria; order Squamata; family Gekkonidae; genus Gekko; species Gekko japonicus. Next base: position 1,341 of record NW_015172289.1, on the reverse strand, counting down.
ACCACCTGCTCTGTGGTAGCCAAGATGTCATGTTGCGTGAGCAGCAACCATGTCATGACTGACAGCGGCAGGGCTTGGCCTCGTGAGTTTACGGGATGATACAGAGCGAAGAGTTGGACTCGACTGTGCGACTGAACAACAACAACGGAGCGATACAGCGGAGTGTGCAGGGAGCAAGGGGGGGATGAAAATAGGGAAATATTGGGGGGGTTCCCCTGTAATAGATTGAAGTAATAGCTCTCAACTCTCTAGCTCCCTGCAATAGTACATGTAAGGTGTCCTTTCCCACTGGCCTTGGATTGGATCCAGCAAACAAGCCGCAGAGCTGGACCAACAGATGGAGGAAGTGATTTGGTCCCCTTTCCCTTCCTCTCTGCAGCCTATTGTTCTTCGTGAACTTAAGAACCAGCTTTCCTAGATAGGGAGAAATTGCTGGGGAAGGAGAAAATGGGAAAGGTCTCTTGGCCTGCTGGATCAAACCCCATGCTCTGTATTCCCTGACGGAGCTACATCTGATGAGCTAATGTTCCTTAGTTTCTTCTTATATTAAGTCACATTTTTTTGGTGACACTGTTGTTTTTGGATTGCTTAGCTGTGTTATGTTCTTTTGGGAAATCAATATGATGTTCACCTAGGGTCTCCAACATCCAGGTTAGGCCTGGAGACCTCCCGGAATCACAGCTAGTCTCCAGATGG
>NW_015172289.1:0-305 GCF_001447785.1 Gekko japonicus | reverse complement strand
CCTCTAAGCTGAGTTAGTGTGAGCTATCTCACAGTTTTTTAGCCTCCAGCTCACACATTTTTGTCTTAGCTCAGGAAGGATGGCTCTGGAGCTAACTGATGTATGCAGTAGCCAAATTGCTGGCTCACAACTTGAATGCCAGTAGCTCACAAAGTAGAATTTTTGCTCACAAGACTCCACAGCTTTCAGGGAACAGTGCTCACACCTACATATAAGAATCACCTGAGTGGCATGTATTATTAAAGAAACAGACTTTCCCCCTTAATTTTCAGAATAATGTATACTGGGGTCATTTCGTAGAAAAA